>NW_024400145.1:0-47433 GCF_905171765.1 Bufo bufo
AGGGAAGACCTCCTGAATTCCCAGAGGGGTTTGTAAATCCCCTCACAGGGCATGAAGGACACATCATGAAAGGGGTGGGGGCATACATGGAAGGTGGTGGAGTCTTAGGAAAAGGAGTGTGTCCACAATTTTCTAAAATTTCAGGGTGCAACCACTTATTTGTAGCAGCTCCCGTCCCAGCCACCTCATATCTGCACTGCATGGTTGTGTAGGTTGTTGGATATTGCTCAGCATCCTAGTCTTCTAGACCACCCCACAACACCAAGGCCTACAGATGCATATACCCTGCGCAAAGTGTGAACACAGCCTTAGCACAGCAAGGTTAAAGAAACTATCTGTATTGGAATCTGTGAAACAATGATTGTTCATATACCTGCAGTTACAGTTTAGTATGGACGCAGTTTCCTTATAAAATTAGCTGATCGCCGCTGGTCTGGCTTCTCTCACCTCAGGCAGGGGCAGCTGTGGCCAAGCAACATTACATGCTCGTTTTTTATTCAAATCAATGCCTGTTCATATGGGCCCACCAGGAAAGGAGTTCTATGAAGTCCCTATGAAGTAGTAGGACATATGGACAAGGGTTGTTCTGGACATTTATAGCGTATCAACAGCATATGGCAATTATGTCCAATAGGTGCACCTCCCACCTCTTGTACCCACTACCCTCTCAAGAATGGGGCTCCACCATGAATGGAGAGTACACCCCACAGCTTTTTCCATTCACTGCTATGGGACTACTGAATATAGCTGAGCCCTTGCAGCTCAATTCATGGAAGACTTGTATTTTTGAGACAGATGTCGGTCCAACCTTTTTGGCACCCACATCTAAGGAATATTTATGGCATATCTTGTCGCCATACCACAAATGGTCAGATGGGACAACCTCTTTACAAGCATATACATACATTACAATGTAAGTATAACAGAATATCTGCAGTTTTATCAAGCTAGATAAACGTATGATAAGGATAATATAAAAGTGACAAAAACAAAACAAAACATGTGATAAGGACAAAAAATAAATAAAATTGAATTTTAAAAAACCATTTGCTGCAGAGACGATAATACAGAATGATATTTTTTTCAACTGCAGTCATGCTCACGGATCAGTCCGGCCCTTTGCTGCCATAACATAAAATATGAAATAACAATAATAATAATAATAATAATAAATGACACAAGGGTGCAACATCCAAACTGTGCCCCATATTTCACTGTTAATTGCTCTTCAAAGTGTACTTTGTGGGACCCTGGAGAAATCCTCAGGGAAGTCAACACTGTATGGTTAAGAAGACTGAAAGACCTAGACCAGTCTGAGTCCTATCATAACTCGGAGTGAGTGAAGTCAGTCCGTGGAGGTTCACTAGGTTTCATGAAGATACCTTCCATCACTTTCCAATAGTTATGTGGACCTGCGTAGGTCATGCCATGCACTTCTCTCTGTCCATTTATAGGACGCCCATATTGTTCTCCTGTGACAGACAGCAGTACGTTTGTAGACGCGTGCTTGAACCTCACTTCTTCATTGCGCTGCCAGAATTCCCCATTGCAGAGTACAGTCCAGTCATCTAAGATATCTCCTTCTCCATCGTCTCCAAATGCACTGACCTCCTGCCAATAAACAAGGGAGAAATAGGTCAGGGATTACAATAAAGGAGTTTTCCCACTGATAATACATATCCCCTTATCCACAAGTGTCTGGTCCCTGAACGGAGGTCCAAAAGTGCCCCATGAGAATGGAGCAGTGGTTTGCATGTATGACCACCACACCATCAACAGTCCCGTAGAAGTGAATAGAATAACTGCTGTGGTCACGTGCTGGGTGCTTGAAAACAAAAGGACCACCAAAGTGTCGGTGATTGATATCCAGGAAGAGGTGAGTGTGTTTCTTTTTCTGCTCGATAACATTTATAGCTGATTTATTTTTATTTTTTTATGACCACATTAAAGTGGTTGTCCACAGCTGAAGAAATATTAGAAGTGATAAAGAACCTCCCTAATCGCAAGTCACCTGGTCCTGATGGTCTGCCATACCTTTACTACAAGACATACGTAGACACCCTCCCTCCGTACATGGTCAAGATATTTAATTCTTTCCTGGAGGGCTCTCCTATACCAGAGACAATGCTTCAATCCTTCATCACCCTTATTCCAAAACCTGAGAAGGATCATATGGATTGCTCCAACTATCGTCCTATAGCCCTCCTTAATTCAGACTTAAAGATATTTACGAAACTTCTGGCGAACAGGCTTGCTAGCCTGCTCCCGAGCTTGATCCATAAAGATCAAGTCGGCTTTGTATTAAATCACCAAGGGGGCGATAACACGAGAAGGGCTATAGATTTGATAGACATCATTAACAGACGGAAACAGCAGGCGTTAATATTGGGCCTGGATGCAGAAAAGGCCTTTGACCGCCTAAGCTGGCCTTTTTTGTTTTTTACATTGCGGTGTTTTGGTATAGGGGGGCCTTTTATGAATGCCATTTGTGCTCTTTATACCCGCCCAACGGCCTTTGTAAAAACGACACATGCCCAGTCCAACATGATAACTATTCGGAACGGAACTCGACAGGGTTGCCTGCTATCCCCCCTACTCTTCGTACTCTGCATAGAGCCTTTAGCAGCATTAATACGGGCCCACCCTGATATTCAAGGAGTAGAGGTCAATAAGGTGACCTTTAAATTATCACTCTTCGCTGACGATATACTTCTTGCCTGTCACGGCTGAGGATGGGGAAAATCCTCAGCCGTGCGATGCCAGATGATGATGTTGTGGCTGCTCGGCCAGGACAACAGGATTAGGGAGCAGGTCACCTCCTAAAGCGTCCCTAACGCTGACCCTGTCTCCTACCTGCATGGGCCGACCTTGATGGTAGGAGGACCCATGCGCAGGAACCTCGGATCCCTAACTCACCCTCCGACCGGTCCCTGGGCTAGGAGTCAAGGTAAGATGGCCTGTTCCTACTGGACACGGAGGAACAGGGGTCTCACTGGCCAAGCTGCAGGGAAAAGGGGAACACAAACAGTCTTACGGATATGGCAGGTGAACTATCCGAGTTCGACCTACCTGCCACAGCCTTGCTGACTGGATCCCTGTGCAAACAGGAATCCAGATCCATAAGCTGCACTAAACAACATAAGGAAAATCCCAACAGACATCACATAGACATCACACATAAAGATGAACATAACCTAAATGTGACATTATATTTTGTGAACCACAAGGGTGGCTCTCACTGGCAGTTGGTAAACACAGGAGGCTGCTCCAGCTAAGCATGTCTGGAGCAACCTACTGAGCCATGCCAAACACCAAGGCTATATAGGCCTAAGAGGCCACACCCAACAGTCAGACACACCCAGTGACATCACACACACTGGGAAGGGAGTTAACCCTTCCAGCACCACAGGAAAGGGAAAACACCAACTTAAAGGGGAAGTGTCAAAACGAAAGTCACACTGTGGCTGTTGCCGCAAGCAACGACATGGGTGGCTACCATGTCCTGGGAGTCAGCCCGAAGGCCGGGACACTGCCACCACATGTACACACTATACAAAACGTTGCTGCGAGCAGCCACAGTGAAGGGAAAGGTCTCAGTGCACACGTAACATAAACAGTGCACACCATACATACATACACACACACCTAACAAAGCGGTAGCTAGGTGTAACCGCATGAAGATGCCGCAAGCTGCCTAGCACCAGCTCAGGCTGCTATCTGCAACAATCTGCAAACACTTGTTGCCCGTGGCAACCACAAGTGAGGCCACACACAAGCAGCCCTCACCTGTGGTTGAACAACCAAAAACAAACCGCAGGCAACCGCATGCGGTTAAGGAGTCACGGTCATGGCCATGGCCATGGCCGTGACATTGCCTTGACAAACCTACATACCTCGTTACCAAACCTATTCCAGACGTTAAGGGAATATGGCAGACTATCTGGCTATAAGATTAATACATCTAAAACAGAGGCTTTATCTATTAATATTCCACCAGATATATTGAGTACTCTGCAAAGCAGTTTCCATTTCAAGTGGAATGATACTACCCTTAAATATTTGGGAGTGAAATTAACAAAAACATATAATACTCTCTATGCCCATAATTTTTTACCCATTTTTCGGGAACTTAATTCGCTCATGACTAAGTGGATGCCCCTGCCGATTTCTCTACTAGGGCGCATTGCAGCGGTCAAAATGACCATATTGCCCAAATTATTATATGTGATGGAAACTATTCCAGTTCCCATACCTAAGAAGGATTTGAGAGCCTTGCAGTCTTCCATCCTCAGGTTTGTCTGGCATGGCAAAAGACACAGAATTTCTTGCAGCACTCTTACCGCCCTCAAGTCGCAAGGTGGTCTTGGACTCCCTGATGTAACTACATACTACTGGGCGACACATCTACGTCGTATCCCCGCATGGTCTTCCCTCCTAGCATTCTCTAGATGGATGGAAATTGAGAAGCTATGGTTGGCCCCTACTCACCCTAATGCCCTCCTGTGGTCACCATTACCGGCCAACTGTATGGCCCACTTGTTGGGTCCTATGTCCCTAACATATAATATCTGGAAAAGTTGCAAACAGAAATTCCCATTGGTATCCGATAAATCTTCCATGACCTCGTTTTTATTTAATCCCTTATTCCCATTAGGGTTACAGCACACCTTTTTTAAGCCATGGTTTTCTAACAAACTATTTAGATTTGGAGAAAATGAACAGATGGCTCACTATGAACAATCACGCTAGGTGCTCTGGACAAAAAGAGTAACCCCTTGCTCTTATTAACCACTTAAGGACCACAGGTTTATACCCCCCTAAAGACCAGGCGCTTTTTTACAAATCGGCACTCCACAACTTTAGCGGTTTATTGCTCGGTCATGCAACTTACTACCCAAATGAATTTTACCTCCTTTTCTTCTCACTAATAGAGAAGGTTTGTAGACGCGTGCTTGAACCTCACTTCTTCATTGCGCTGCCAGAATTCCCCATTGCAGAGTACAGTCCAGTCATCTAAGATATCTCCTTCTCCATCGTCTCCAAATGCACTGACCTCCTGCCAATAAACAAGGGAGAAATAGGTCAGGGATTACAATAAAGGAGTTTTCCCACTGATAATACATATCCCCTTATCCACAAGTGTCTGGTCCCTGAACGGAGGTCCAAAAGTGCCCCATGAGAATGGAGCAGTGGTTTGCATGTATGACCACCACACCATCAACAGTCCCGTAGAAGTGAATAGAATAACTGCTGTGGTCACGTGCTGGGTGCTTGAAAACAAAAGGACCACCAAAGTGTCGGTGATTGATATCCAGGAAGAGGTGAGTGTGTTTCTTTTTCTGCTCGATAACATTTATAGCTGATTTATTTTTATTTTTTTATGACCACATTAAAGTGGTTGTCCACAGCTGAAGAAATATTAGAAGTGATAAAGAACCTCCCTAATCGCAAGTCACCTGGTCCTGATGGTCTGCCATACCTTTACTACAAGACATACGTAGACACCCTCCCTCCGTACATGGTCAAGATATTTAATTCTTTCCTGGAGGGCTCTCCTATACCAGAGACAATGCTTCAATCCTTCATCACCCTTATTCCAAAACCTGAGAAGGATCATATGGATTGCTCCAACTATCGTCCTATAGCCCTCCTTAATTCAGACTTAAAGATATTTACGAAACTTCTGGCGAACAGGCTTGCTAGCCTGCTCCCGAGCTTGATCCATAAAGATCAAGTCGGCTTTGTATTAAATCACCAAGGGGGCGATAACACGAGAAGGGCTATAGATTTGATAGACATCATTAACAGACGGAAACAGCAGGCGTTAATATTGGGCCTGGATGCAGAAAAGGCCTTTGACCGCCTAAGCTGGCCTTTTTTGTTTTTTACATTGCGGTGTTTTGGTATAGGGGGGCCTTTTATGAATGCCATTTGTGCTCTTTATACCCGCCCAACGGCCTTTGTAAAAACGACACATGCCCAGTCCAACATGATAACTATTCGGAACGGAACTCGACAGGGTTGCCTGCTATCCCCCCTACTCTTCGTACTCTGCATAGAGCCTTTAGCAGCATTAATACGGGCCCACCCTGATATTCAAGGAGTAGAGGTCAATAAGGTGACCTTTAAATTATCACTCTTCGCTGACGATATACTTCTTGCCTGTCACGGCTGAGGATGGGGAAAATCCTCAGCCGTGCGATGCCAGATGATGATGTTGTGGCTGCTCGGCCAGGACAACAGGATTAGGGAGCAGGTCACCTCCTAAAGCGTCCCTAACGCTGACCCTGTCTCCTACCTGCATGGGCCGACCTTGATGGTAGGAGGACCCATGCGCAGGAACCTCGGATTCTTAACTCACCCTCCGACCGGTCCCTGGGCTAGGAGTCAAGGTAAGATGGCCTGTTCCTACTGGACACGGAGGAACAGGGGTCTCACTGGCCAAGCTGCAGGGAAAAGGGGAACACAAACAGTCTTACGGATATGGCAGGTGAACTATCCGAGTTCGACCTACCTGCCACAGCCTTGCTGACTGGATCCCTGTGCAAACAGGAATCCAGATCCATAAGCTGCACTAAACAACATAAGGAAAATCCCAACAGACATCACATAGACATCACACATAAAGATGAACATAACCTAAATGTGACATTATATTTTGTGAACCACAAGGGTGGCTCTCACTGGCAGTTGGTAAACACAGGAGGCTGCTCCAGCTAAGCATGTCTGGAGCAACCTACTGAGCCATGCCAAACACCAAGGCTATATAGGCCTAAGAGGCCACACCCAACAGTCAGACACACCCAGTGACATCACACACACTGGGAAGGGAGTTAACCCTTCCAGCACCACAGGAAAGGGAAAACACCAACTTAAAGGGGAAGTGTCAAAACGAAAGTCACACTGTGGCTGTTGCCGCAAGCAACGACATGGGTGGCTACCATGTCCTGGGAGTCAGCCCGAAGGCCGGGACACTGCCACCACATGTACACACTATACAAAACGTTGCTGCGAGCAGCCACAGTGAAGGGAAAGGTCTCAGTGCACACGTAACATAAACAGTGCACACCATACATACATACACACACACCTAACAAAGCGGTAGCTAGGTGTAACCGCATGAAGATGCCGCAAGCTGCCTAGCACCAGCTCAGGCTGCTATCTGCAACAATCTGCAAACACTTGTTGCCCGTGGCAACCACAAGTGAGGCCACACACAAGCAGCCCTCACCTGTGGTTGAACAACCAAAAACAAACCGCAGGCAACCGCATGCGGTTAAGGAGTCACGGTCATGGCCATGGCCATGGCCGTGACATTGCCTTGACAAACCTACATACCTCGTTACCAAACCTATTCCAGACGTTAAGGGAATATGGCAGACTATCTGGCTATAAGATTAATACATCTAAAACAGAGGCTTTATCTATTAATATTCCACCAGATATATTGAGTACTCTGCAAAGCAGTTTCCATTTCAAGTGGAATGATACTACCCTTAAATATTTGGGAGTGAAATTAACAAAAACATATAATACTCTCTATGCCCATAATTTTTTACCCATTTTTCGGGAACTTAATTCGCTCATGACTAAGTGGATGCCCCTGCCGATTTCTCTACTAGGGCGCATTGCAGCGGTCAAAATGACCATATTGCCCAAATTATTATATGTGATGGAAACTATTCCAGTTCCCATACCTAAGAAGGATTTGAGAGCCTTGCAGTCTTCCATCCTCAGGTTTGTCTGGCATGGCAAAAGACACAGAATTTCTTGCAGCACTCTTACCGCCCTCAAGTCGCAAGGTGGTCTTGGACTCCCTGATGTAACTACATACTACTGGGCGACACATCTACGTCGTATCCCCGCATGGTCTTCCCTCCTAGCATTCTCTAGATGGATGGAAATTGAGAAGCTATGGTTGGCCCCTACTCACCCTAATGCCCTCCTGTGGTCACCATTACCGGCCAACTGTATGGCCCACTTGTTGGGTCCTATGTCCCTAACATATAATATCTGGAAAAGTTGCAAACAGAAATTCCCATTGGTATCCGATAAATCTTCCATGACCTCGTTTTTATTTAATCCCTTATTCCCATTAGGGTTACAGCACACCTTTTTTAAGCCATGGTTTTCTAACAAACTATTTAGATTTGGAGAAAATGAACAGATGGCTCACTATGAACAATCACGCTAGGTGCTCTGGACAAAAAGAGTAACCCCTTGCTCTTATTAACCACTTAAGGACCACAGGTTTATACCCCCCTAAAGACCAGGCGCTTTTTTACAAATCGGCACTCCACAACTTTAGCGGTTTATTGCTCGGTCATGCAACTTACTACCCAAATGAATTTTACCTCCTTTTCTTCTCACTAATAGAGCTTTCATTTGGTGGTATTTCATTGCTGCTGACATTTTTACTTTTTTTGTTATTAATCGAAATTTAACGATTTTTTAGCAAAAAAATGACATTTTTCACTTTCAGTTGTAAAATTTTGCAAAAAAAACGACATCCATATATAAATTTTGCTCTAAATTTATTGTTCTACATGTCTTTGATAAAAAAAAATGTTTGGGTAAAAAAAAATGGTTTGGGTAAAAGTTATAGCGTTTACAAACTATGGTACAAATATGTGAATTTCCGCTTTTTGAAGCAGCTCTGACTTTCTGAGCACCTGTCATGTTTATTGAGGTTCTACAATGTCCAGACAGTATAAACACCCCACAAATGACCCCATTTCGGAAAGTAGACACCCTAAGGTATTCGCTGATGGGCATAGTGAGTTCATAGAACTTTTTATTTTTTGTCACAAGTTAGCGGAAAATGATGATTTTTTATTTTTTTTTCTTACAAAGTCTCATATTCCACTAACTTGTGACAAAAAATAAAAACTTCCATGAACTCTCTATGCCCATCAGCGAATACCTTGGGGTGTCTTCTTTCCAAAATGGGGTCACTTGTGGGGTAGTTATACTGCCCTGGCATTCTAGGGGCCCAAATGTGTGGTAAGGAGTTTGAAATCAAATTCTGTAATAAATGGCCGGTGAAATCCGAAAGGTGCTCTTTGGAATTTGGGCCCCTTTGCCCACCTAGGCTGCAAAAAAGTGTCACACATGTGGTATCTCCGTATTCAGGAGAAGTTGGGGAATGTGTTCTGGGGTGTCATTTTACATATACCCATGCTGGGTGAGATAAATATCTTGGTCAAATGCCAACTTTGTATAAAAAAAATGGGAAAAGTTGTCTTTTGCCAAGATATTTCTCTCACCCAGCATGGGTATATGTAAAATGACACCCCAAAACACATTCCCCAACTTCTCCTGAATACGGAGTTACCACATGTGTGACACTTTTTTGCAGCCTAGGTGGGCAAAGGGGCCCATATTCCAAAGAGCACCTTTCGGATTTCACTGGTCATTTTTTACAGAATTTGATTTCAAACTCCTTACCACACATTTGGGCCCCTAGAATGCCAGGGCAGTATAACTACCCCACAAGTGACCCCATTTTGGAAAGAAGACACCCCAAGGTATTCGCTGATGGGCATAGTGAGTTCATGGAAGTTTTTTATTTTTTGTCACAAGTTAGTGGAATATGAGACTTTGTAAGGGAAAAAAATAAAAATAAAAAAATCATCATTTTCCGCTAACTTGTGACAAAAAATATAAAAGTCTAGGAACTCGCCATGCCCCTCATGGAATACCTTGGGGTGTCTTCTTTCCAAAATGGGGTCACTTGTGTGGTAGTTATACTGCCCTGGCATTTTCCAGGGGCCCTAATGTGTGGTAAGTAGGTAAATGACCTGTGAAATCCTAAAGGTGCTCTTTGTAATGTGGGCCCCTTTGCCCACCTAGGCTGCAAAAAAGTGTCACACATGTGGTATTGCCGTATTCAGGAGAAGTTGGGCAATGTGTTTTGGGGTGTCTTTTTACATATACTCATGCTGGGTGAGAGAAATATCTCGGCAAAAGACAACTTTTCCCATTTTTTTATACAAAGTTGGCATTTGACCAAGATATTTATCTCACCCAGCATGGGTATATGTAAAATGACACCCCAAAACACATTGCCCAACTTCTCCTGAGTACGGCGATACCACATGTGTGACACTTTTTTGCAGCCTAGATGCGCAAAGGGGCCCACATTCATTTTATGAGGGCATTTTTAGATATTTGGATCCCAGACTTCTTCTCACGCTTTAGGACCCCTAGAATGCCAGGGCAGTATAAATACCCCACATGTGACCCCATTTTGGAAAGAAGACACCCCAAGGTATTCAATGAGGGGCATGGCGAGTTCATAGAAATTTTTTTTTTTTTGCACAAGTTAGCAGAAATTGATATATATTTTTTTTCTCACAAAGTCTCCCTTTCCGCTAACTTGGGACAAAAATTTCATTCTTTCATGGACTCAATATGCCCCTCACGGAATACCTTGGGGTGTCTTCTTTCCGAAATGGGGTCACATGTGGGGTATTTATACTGCCCTGGCATTCTAGGGGCCCTAAAGCGTGAGAAGAAGTCTGGAATATAAATGTCTAAAATATTTTACGCATTTGGATTCCGTGAGGGGTATGGTGAGTTCATGTGAGATTTTATTTTTTGACACAAGTTAGTGGAATATGAGACTTTGTAAGAAAAAAAAAATTAATTTCCGCTAACTTGGGCCAAAAAAATGTCTGAATGGAGCCTTACAGGGGGGTGATCAATGACAGGGGGGTGATCAATGACAGGGGGGTGATCAGGGAGTCTATATGGGGTGATCACCACAGTCATTGATCACCCCCCTGTAAGGCTCCATTCAGTTGTCCGTATGCGTTTTGCGGATCCGATCCATGTATCAGTGGATCCGTAAAAATCATGCGGACGTCTGAATGGAGCCTTACAGGGGGGTGATCAATGACAGGGGGGTGATCAATGACAGGGGGGTGATCACTGACAGGGGGGTGATCAATGACAGGGGGGGGATCAGGGAGTCTATATGGGGTGATCACCACAGTGTCACGGCCATGGCTATGACCGTGACTCCTGAACCGCATGCGGTTGTCAGCGGTTCTCTTTGGTGTTCAATCACAGGTGAGGGCTGTGGTATTTGCCTCACCTGTGGTTGCCGCTGGCAACAGTGTGTATGGGCAGCGTAGCAGTCGGAGCTGTGCCATTGCAGCTTGCTACGTTGTGCATGCGGTTTTGTGTGATGTGTGTATGTGTGCACTTGTTGTTAGTTATTGTGTGCACTTTCCCTTTATGTATGTTTGTTTTCCCTTCTGTGTTACTGGAAGGGTTAACTTCCTTCCCAGTGTGTGTGTGATGTCACTGGGTGTGTCCAATCCTTGGGTGTGGCCACTTGGGCCTATAAAGACCCTCTCTCTTGCAGAGCTCAGTAGGTTGCTTCAGCATGCTTGCTGATAGCAGCCTCCTGTGTTTGTCATCCGCCAGTGAGAGCCACCACTGTGGTCATAGTTTAAGTTTGAGTTTACAGTTCATAGTATAGTTTTATGTTTGCCTATGTCTTTATGTGTGTGTTGTAGCAAGTTTGTCTGTTGGGATTTTCATATGTGTTTGTGCAGCATAACGGTTCTGGATCCCTGTCTGTTTAGGGATCCAGTCAGCAGGGCTGTGGCAGGTTGGTGAATGTCTGTTTACCTGCCATTTCCGTATTGCTGTTTTTGTCCCCCTTTTCCCAACAGCTTGGCCATTGAGGCTCCTGCTCCTCCGTGTCAAGGAGGAGTAGGTTGCCTTACCCAGCTCCTAGCTCAGGGATCTGCGGAGGGTAAGATAGGGCTCCGAGGTTCCGGCGCATGGGCCCTCCTACCTTAAAGGTCGGCCCATGCAGGTTAGGAGTTAGGGTCAGGGTAGGGACGCTGTAGGAGGTGACCTGCTCCCTGTCCTGTGGCTTCATGGCCGAGTAGCTACTTCAACATCTGGCACCTCACGGCTGAGGGTTTCCCCCATCCTCAGCCGTGACACACAGTCATTGATCACGCCCCTGTAAGGCTCCATTCAGACGTCCGTATGCGTTTTGCGGATCCGATCCATCTATCAGTGGATCCGTAAAAATCATGCGGACATCTGAATGGAGCTTTACAGGGGGGTGATCAATGACAGGGGGGTAATCAATGACAGGGGGGTGATCAGGGAGTCTATATGGGGTGATCACCACAGTCATTGATCACGCCCCTGTAAGGCTCCATTCAGACGTCCGTATGCGTTTTGCGGATCCGATCCATCTATCAGTGGATCCGTAAAAATCATGCGGACATCTGAATGGAGCTTTACAGGGGGGTGATCAATGACAGGGGGGTAATCAATGACAGGGGGGTGATCAGGGATTCTATATGGGGTGATCACCACAGTCATTGATCACGCCCCTGTAAGGCTCCATTCAGACGTCCGTATGCGTTTTGCGGATCCGATCCATCTATCAGTGGATCCGTAAAAATCATGCGGACATCTGAATGGAGCTTTACAGGGGGGTGATCAATGACAGGGGGGTAATCAATGACAGGGGGGTGATCAGGGAGTCTATATGGGGTGATCAGGGGTGATCAAGGGTGAATAAGGGGTTAATAAGTGACAGGGGGGGGGTGTAGTGTAGTGGTGCTTGGTGCAACATATTACTGAGCTACCTGTGTCCTCTGGTGGTCGATCCAAACAAAGGGGACCACCAGAGGACCAGGTAGCAGGTATATTAGACGCTGTTATCAAAACAGCGTCTAATATACCTGTTAGGGGTTAAAAAAAATCACATCTCCAGCCTGCCAGCGAACGATCGCCGCTGGCAGGCTGGAGATCCACTCTCTTACCTTCCGTTCCTGTGAGCGCGCGCCTGTGTGCGCGCGTTCACAGGAAATCTCGGCTAACGCGAGATGACGCCAATCGGCGTTAGCGTAGCCTGGGGGAGCCGCAGAGATGATGCCTTTCGGCGTTAGCTTAGCGGCAAGTGGTTAAAGTAAATAGTGAATGGAAATTGGACCGGCACTCAAAACACCAAGAGAGATGTGGAACCAAACTTATTTATTCAAACACAATAAAATAAATCGAGTGTATATACTGGCATCAATAATACAGTTTTATCGATAGAATATCGATTATAAAAAAATTAGAATTTTTTATAATCGATATTCTATCGATAAAACTGTATTATTGATGCCAGTATATATACACTCGATTTAAATTATTTAGATTTGCTGATATAGTGGAGTATAGGACCCTTGAGATTATACCATTTGAGTCGCTTAGGGAAAAATACGATCTACCTGAATCCTCTAGATGGCAGCATATACAAATTCAACACCTGCTTAGAACCTTATTTAAAGGGTTTCTGTCACCCCGCAAAACTCATTTTTTTTTTTTTGGATAGTTAGATTCCTCATAGTGCGATATAGGAGAATATAATGCTCTTACTTACTTTCATGCGGCCGATTCTTTATAAAACGAACTTTTATAATATGTAAATGAGGGCTCTACCAGCAAGTAGGGCGTCTACTTGCTGGTAGCTGCTGCAGAAATCCGCCCCCTCGCCGTGTTGATTGACAGGGCCAGCCGTGATTTCCTCCTCCGGCCGGCCCTGTCAGTAATTCAAAAATCGCGCGCCTCGCGTCATTCGGCGCAGGCGCTCTGAGATGAGGAGGCTCGTATCCTCAGCACTCCACTATGAGGAATCTAACTATCCAAAAAAAAAAAAAAGAGTTTTGCGGGGTGACAGAAACCCTTTAAAGACACGAAGGTATCTACTCCGACAATGTTTGAGTGATTATGTAAACTCTCGACCTCCACCAAAGGTCTCATATCAGACATGTATGTTCTTCTCTCAACTCCGGAATCCCCACGGATTATACGCCATGCATATATGTCTAAATGGGAGAGATATTTGGAGAGGGAAATACCACAGAGTGACTGGAAGCTTATATGGCGTAGAGCGGCAATGACATCCACATGTGTGACTTATAGAGAGAATTCATATAAGCTTTTGATGTTTTGGTATCAAACACCCCAGTTGCTTAAACACTTGAATCCTACTGTTTCTAATACATGTTGGAGGTGCGGCTCTGGTCCAGGGTCTTTGTTTCACGTTTTCTGGGACTGTCATGCTATATTCCCACTATGGAGGGAAACCTGTTTCCTGAGGCGATGTGAGGTAATTCAACAAACTTTATTCAGACACAAACAATATAACAAAGGTTATAAACTGTCATATCTATATAGCCTACAGGTGGCAGTAAACATGTTAACATGTATAACTCCTAACATCCTCCCTTTCTTGTGAAATCAAGTAATAGATAACATAAGATGATTGGATACCACAATACATTCCAAAGGTGACAATGTTTTTTATAATGTATCTTGCATACAAAATCCTTATATCTTGTTGGTGTTCTAATAACCCTAGTTCTAGTACGTCTTGGTGTGGCAGGAGCTTCACATTGTTGCATATGATCATCCATCCCTGTTTCTTTGGGAGTTGTCTCATCTGGAGATGTACCTGGTGTAATCACTTCACTTATTTCAATGTCAGATTTGTCATCTGCAGTCCTCAGAAACTTCCTATTCCTTCTGTACAACTGTCCATTTACTTCCACTTTATAAGATCGTGGAGCAACTTTCTCCAAACAAATACCTTGTCGCCAAATTTCATCTGTTGACGACGGCGATGGTTGTATTCGCACTGGCTGACCAATGCTTAGTTCGGGAAGTTCCTTGGCTCCTTTATCATAATATGCCTTTGCTTTTTTGCGTCTTTCAGTTAGGTTCTCGACCACTCCTTTTATAACCTTTGGAAACAGCAGTTTCTGAGCAGTCGGAAGTAAAGTCCTGGTCCTTCTTGACATTAGCCGTTGTACAGGACTACTGCTGGTGCCTTCTGATGGGGTATTTCTCCAGTCAAGAACCGCTTTCCAGATATCCTTGTCATCTCGTTTAGCTTTCTTTATGAGTGTTTTTGCTATTTTTACAGTAGCTTCAGCTTTACCGTTGGACTGACTGTGATATGGGGATGATGTAAGATGTTCAAATTCCCACTCTCTACAAAATCGTGCAAACTCTGAGCTGACAAACTGTGGTCCGTTATCTGTAATTACAGAATCAGGGATTCCATGTCTGCTAAAATGTGCTTTGCAACAATCTATAATTGTTTTAGAGGTGGTATCAGAAACTAAATCAATTTCCCAGAAATCTGAATAATAATCAACAATTATTAAGTAATCTTGTCCTGTTAAGGAAAATAAGTCCATGCCTAGTTTGCTCCAGGGTAGAGTGGGCAATTTGTGAGTCATCAGAGGTTCTTTTGTTTGTTTACGCATATACTCATTGCAAGTATTACAGTTCTTTATTGCCTCTATAATCTCTGGGCCCATGTGTGGCCAAAAGATGACATCCTTGGCCTTGCGAAGGCATGCTTCTATTCCTAAGTGGCTAGAATGAGTCCTCGCTATCATTTCTGGGCGCATGTTTTTTGGTATGATGACTCTGTGTCCTTTATACAGAATTCCATTTTGTATGCTTATCTCATCTCTAAAGCCCCAGTAGTCCCTGATACAAATCAGTATTTTTTCTTTCTGGTCTGGCCATCCTGTAAGAACAGTAGTTTTTAATGCTTGCAAGACTTCATTTTGAACTTCTGAATTTGTTGTAGGCGCAAATCAGACACTCTTAGATATTCTGCAAAGTTTATCTCTTCCAGTTCCTTAGAAAAGGCATCCTCTGATTGCATCAAGAAAATCTCATAATCTGGGGTGTCCTTGTCCATTGTTTTGTGAGGTAATGCTGCTCTTGATAAGAAGTCTGCAATATACATTTCTGATCCTTTTTTATAAACCACATTAAGGTTGTATTTTTGCAACTGTAGCATCATGCGCTGTAGACGTTTTGGTGCTAGTAGGAGAGGTTTTTAAAAAATGCTCTCTAGTGGCTTATGATCAGTCTCAATGTTAATAATATTTTTTCCATGTAAGTACTGATTAAACTTCTGGCATGCATATACAATGGCAAGATATTCCTTTTCAATCTGGGCATATCTTTGTTCTGTTGAAGACAGTGTACGTGATGCAAACGTCACTGGCTGACCTCCTTGCAAAAGTGTTGCTCCAAGACCTTTTTCACTGGCATCACATTGGACTGTTACTTCTTCATTGACATTGTAGTATCTCAAAACTGGATGTTTAGTAACAATATCTTTTATTTGCTTGAGGGCTTCATCATGGCTGGATTGCCAGGCCCACAAGCTGTCTTTGTCTGTCAGTCTGCGTAGTGGTTCACATACATCCGAAAGATGTGGTAAGAATTTTGAAAGGTAGTTTACAAACCCTAGCAGTCTCTGAACTGCTTGTACATTGTCAGGCTTTGGTACCTCTAAAATTGCTCTGACTTTTTCGAGATCAGGACGCAGGCCTTCTGCTGTGAGTAAATGTCCCATGTATGGTACCGAAGATAGCCTCAATCTCAGCTTCTTTTTATTGAATTTTAGGTTCAGCTTTCGTGCTCTCTCTAAGAGTCCAATCAAATTCTTGTCATGATCCTTTGTGGCCTCCTCTGTAGTGTCACCACAGCCATACACCAATATATCATCTGCAATAACTTCCACTCCGGGCAGGTCTTCTACTGCTTCATGTTGTCTACGTTGATATTCTTCTGGTGCAGTAGCAATCCCAAAAGGCATGCGTGGCCATCGGTAACGCTCAAAGGGAGTCCAGAATGTAGTGAGATAACTGCTTTTAGTGTCCAGTTTTACTTGCCAGAAGCCATCCTTAGCATCTAAGACAGAAAATACTTTTGCATTTGTTAAACTTGGCAGGATTTCCTCTATAGTGGGCATTGGATAATGTGAGCGTTTTAGTGCTTTATTTAAGTCTTTGGGATCGATGCATATTCGCAGATTGCCTGGTTTCTTAACAGCAACCATACTACTTATCCATGTCGTAGGTTCTATGACCTTTTTTATCACTCCCAGTGTCTCTAATCTCTCTATATTCGCCTTTAAGTCTGCTTTAAGTGGAGCCGGCACTCTACGTGGTTGGTGTTGAACAGGAGGTATTGCTTCATCTATTTCTAGGTGATACTCTCCAGGTAGACACCCTAGTCCTTTGAAAATGTCTCTATATTCAGTTGTGATCATTTCATAAGAAAAGGGTTAGGTTGTAGTTGTTTGCTGGTCATCATGTATTAATACATTATGTTCTACATTCAGTGTAAGGAGGCCCATTTTCTGACATGTTTCTGCTGAGAGAAGTGGTTTGTGTTTACCTTGGACAACTTGGAATTGCAGTGTATATGTTTTATCTTTATATGTACAATTTAGATTACATTGGCCCATAGGTATCATATAGGTATCATTGTACCATTTTAATTTGAAATTACTCTTCTGTAATGTTGGCTTTCCTTCTTTAACAATTTTGCAATAGTCTTTGTATGTCATAAGGTTGCAGGTGGCCCCACAGTCTAACTGACAGTGTAACCTTTCCCCTGCTTCTCTGTCAATGCTGAGTTCTAGTGGTACAAACCACTGTGACCCTGGACTGCTTACTGCTCCTATTTTATGAATAATAGTGAATACTGATTCTTCTGAGCTGCTGCTCTTGATCTGTGCAGCCATATGTATTCTGGCATGTGCTTTCTGCCTGCATACTCTAGAAAAATGCTTTTGCTTTTTGCATTTACTACAGGTTTCTCCATATGCAGGACAGTGGTCTCTCCCCCAGGGGTGGTTGTTTCCACAGTATCTACATCTGATTGTTTTTACTTTGCTTTCTTTCATGGGCTTTTTATAGGTTTTAGCAGTATAATGTACAGCTTCAGTTTCACTTTTGCTTTTATGCATTGCTTGTATTTGCATTTCTGTAAGTTCATGGCTTCTACACATATCAATGGCTCTCTGTAGGTTCAGGTCTGGTACTCTGAGCATTCGCTTTCTAGCATTAATGTCTTTTGATCCCAGAACTATTCTGTCTCTGATAAGTTCATCATGTAATACTCCAAACTCACATGTAGCGGCTAGCTGCCTCAGTCTAGTCACATACTGATCTATAGTTTCCAATGGGCCTTGGTTTGTGGTATTGAATATGTACCTCTCATAAATGATGTTACGTGAAGGCATAAAATGGCTCTGTAATGCATCCAGAGTTTTCTCTATGTCCTGCTTGTCGGCATCAGAGAGTGAGAGGTGCTGATAAATACGCAGACCGTCTCTCCCCATCACTGAGCGCAGTGTCGCTATCCTTACCTTGGAGTCTTTCTTATCAAGTTCAGTTGCCACCTCATAATCTTCCCACTGGGATTTGAAATATGTCCAGTTAACTGCCAGGTCCCCTTTACAGTCCATGGGAGACGGCACAGGGAAGTTGTTTGCAGCCATTTTCTGTAACACGGTGTGTCTCTTATTAATAAATTACCAGAGAAACTATTCTTGTTGATCTTTTGTTCTGATATTAGGACTTTAGTGGTTTCTACAACACCAAAGCCCTCTCCACTTCTGACACCATGTTTCCTGAGGTGATGTGAGGTAATTCAACAAACTTTATTCAGACACAAACAATATAACAAAGGTTATAAACTGTCATATCTATATAGCCTACAGGTGGCAGTAAACATGTTAACATGTATAACTCCTAACAAAACCCAACACCTTATTCTGCAACTAACTAATGTAAAATTCTCACTCGACACTTATATGTTTTTACTGAACATGCCTCCAACGGTACTAAAGAAACATGTACTCTACTTAGTGCTTCGTATATTGTCGGCAACTAGACGCCTTATAGCTAAATACTGGAAAAGACAGGACATACCGACTCGGCCTGACCTAATCTCCAGTGTTATGGATGTTAGACGAATGGAACACCTAACCGCGCTTTTCAATAACACTACAGACAAATTTCATAAAGTATGGCAGCCGTGGGACACATTCACAGAGATCATTGTGTAGCATTCCTCCCCCCCCCTCTCTACCCTCTTGTGTCTTGTCTTTTGACCATTGTAACTCAATTGTTATATATTACATAAACATATTCGAGGACTGTTCTTGTCCAGTTATATTACTATTGGGTTCAGCCTCTTTGGTTGTAAACTAGCCTGCTCAAATCTACCTTTCTATTGATTGTGGTTTATACCAATATGTGTTGGCAGAAATGGAACTGCTTGGTATGCATTTTTGAAAATTATTTGCAATGTCAAATCTTTCATGTATGCTGGTCACTTGGATGTTAACAGATTTCACAAAGAAATGTTTATGTTTCTTATATACCGTATTTTTCGCTTTATAAGACGCACCTGATTATAAGACGCACCTAGGTTTTTGAGGAGGAAAATAAGAAAAAAAATATTTTGAACCAAAAGGTGTGCTTTTGGTGGATTTTGAACTAATGGTCTGGAGATGACACTGTTATGGGGCTCTGTGGATGACGCACTGTTATGGGGGGGATCTATGGATGATGCACTGTTATGGGGGGGATCTATGGATGATGCACTGTTATGGGGGGGATCTATGGATGATGCACTGTTATGGGGGGGAATCTGTGGATGATGCACTGTTATGGGGGGGATCTATGGATGATGCACTGTTATGGGGGGGAATCTGTGGATGATGCACTGTTATGGGGGGGATCTATGGATGATGCACTGTTATGGCGGATGTGTGCTGTGAAACATAGGACCATGAGGGGGGCCAGCATAAGATGCTATATGTGTGGGTGACACACATATAGCATCTTATGCTGGTCCCCCTCATGGCCCTATGTTTCACAGCATTACAGTACTTTATTGTTTGTATGTAAAATATTTCTTTAATCCTGAATTAATCGCTCTCCTTTTGATAAACTAGCTGACACGGATGTATCGCGGGCCGCTATGCTGCACAGTGTGGCCGGCGATACATCAGTCACAGTGCGGGGAGGGAGGAGGGGCTGGAGGCAACTCACAGCGGGGCCCGGTGCAGTCACTGTAGTACACCGGGCCCCGTGCACAGAAGTCTCTTAGTATGTAAAATCTTTCATTAATGCTTTATACCATAAATCGCTCTCCTTTTGATAAACTTTACTAGCCTAATCGCCTGCATCAGTACTCACTATGAATGTAGCGTGCGGTCCCTCCGGCGCATGACTTCATCCTGCTCCTGCTTCATTAATGAAGTGGGAGGAGCGTGACGTCAGTCACACGCCGGCCGGACCGCACGCTACATTCATAGTGAGTACTGATGCAGGCGATTAGGCTAGTAAAGTTTATCAAAAGGAGAGCGATTTATGGTATAAAGCATTAATGAAAGATTTTACATACTAAGAGACTTCTGTGCGCGGGGCCCGGTGTACTACAGTGACTGCACCGGGCCCGCTGTGAGTTGCCTCCAGCCCCTCCTCCCTCCCCGCACTGTGACTGTATCGCCGGCCACACTGTGCAGAATAGCGGCCCGCGATACATCCGTGTCAGCCCTGTAAAAAAAGTCAACCATCGTTTTATAAGACGCACTGTCATTTTCCCCCCACTTTTGGGGGGGAAAAAGTGCGTCTTATAAAGCGAAAAATACGGTACTTCCTTCAATAAAAAGACAATTATAAAAATAAAAAAAAGTGGTTGTCCGGGTTCAGCTCTGTCATTTTTTTCCCTCTCTGATAATATATATTACAAAGTTTCTTATATTCACCCATAGAAATGATTTATACAGTTTGCTGAAGGTACGGTAACCATTTAAAGCATTCCTTAGTTTTTGTAAAACTTTAGCTGTAGTACCACTTTAAATCATTATCCCATAGACCAGGGGTGCACACAACCTTTTTTGGTCTGAGGGCCGCATTGTCACAACGCTCTATTTCAAGGGGCCACAAATAAAAATAAATGTTGATGAGCGCTCATTTGCATCAGCCTATTACACAGGCCAATGTAAAGTGATTGGGGAGGAGTGATCGCCATCACAGTCCTTCCTCCTTCATTTAGTTATATTGATTATCGGCAGCACATCCCTGATTACACAAAGATGTGCGGCGCGATTATACCGGCCAGTTATTATGAATGAGCGTTCTTATGAAGAGATTTCCCAGTGAAAATGAATTTCGAACACGTTCCTGCAGCATGGCCCCTTAAATCAAAGTTAAACTTACCTGCTCCCCTACCGGTGCGGTCCTCCGCACTGCCCCTGCTGCATCCATTTTCCGGTACCCGCGCTGTTTTCACCTGGCTGTGCATGGCCATGGTCACATACACCTCTCAAGCCAATGACTGGCTTCAGCAGTGATGTGGCCACAAGCAGCATGTCACCACTGAAGCCAATCATTGACTGGAGAGGCGTATGTGACCATGGCCATGCACTGCCAGGTGTAAACAGCGCGGGAACCGGAAGATGGAGGCAGCGCAAAAGACCAGGGCGGCATGGAGCATGTAAATATAAATCTTTTAATTCAGGGGCAGTGCTGCAGGAACCTGTTAAAAAGTCTTTTTTACAGAAAAAACCCAGTAAAAGTGGCGACATTTCCTTCCATCCTGCCTCCTATTCATAAATCAGAGCTTTCCTTTACTGCAGAGGCTGGCGCTCATTGGTTATTACCACCTCCTGCCCCCCAGTTACAGGCGCCATGTATTAACCAGTAAGCACTTTACCTTACTAGTGGGGAAAGTGCTTATTGGTTACCACTTTAATAACCAGGCCTAAACAGTCAATTTTTTTGTGAGCGCACGTGGTGGTTCAAACATTTGGAACTTTATGTTTTATGTGTCGTGACTACCGAAATAATTTTTGCAACAATTTTTTACTTGACACATAGGGCCTTATAATTTATTTATTTTTTTTATTTGGGGGAAAAAAACTGTACAAAACATTTTTTTAAAGTATTTTCAAACTATAGCTCTTTATTCTTTAAATATGAAAAAATTGACACCAAAATAAATTACTCTAATTAGTTCCCTATTTTGTGTCAGTTGTTTTGTTATCTAATAATATGTATGGTTTCACGTGAATAGGGCGATAATTGTGACCGTTTTGGTTGGTGTGGGTGTTTTGTCTTCTATGTATTTTATTATTTTTTTGTGTTTTTAACCTAATTTTTAATATATTTCTGCTACTAAATATATCCCCCAAAAGGTAATAAAAAGACCTTTGGGGGGACACTGACACTTTGTTAATTTTTCACTTTTTCCTTTTATTTGTATTTTATTATATATTTTTTTATAACTGGTTTATTACTTTTTTTTTTTTTTATACACTGCTCAAAAAAATAAATGGAACACAAAAATAACACATCCTAGATCTGAATTAATTAAATATTCTTCTGAAATACTTTGTTCTTTACATAGTTGAATGTGCTGACAACAAAATCACACAAAGATTAAAAAATGGAAATCAAATTTTTCAACCCATGGAGGTCTGGATTTGGAGTCACACTCAAAATTAAAGTGGAAAAACACACTACAGGCTGATCCAACTTTGATGTAATGTCCTTAAAACAAGTCAAAATGAGGCTCAGTAGTGTGTGTGGCCTCCACGTGCCTGTATGACCTCCCTACAACGCCTGTGCATGCTCCTGATGAGGTGGCGGACGATCTCCTGAGGGATCTCCTCCCAGACCTGGACTAAAGCATCTGCCAACTCCTGGACAGTCTGTGGTGCAACGTGACGTTGGTGGATAGAGCGTGACATGATGTCCCAGATGTGCTCAATTGGATTCAGGTCTGGGGAACGGGCAGGCCAGTCCATAGCATCAATGCCTTCGTCTTGCAGGAACTGCTGACACACTCCAGCCACATGAGGTCTAGCATTGTCTTGCATTAGGAGGAACCCAGGGCCAACCGCACCAGCATATGGTCTCACAAGGGGTCTGAGGATCTCATCTCGGTACCTAATGGCAGTCAGACTACCTCTGGCGAGCACATGGAGGGCTGTGCGGCCCTCCAAAGAAATGCCACCCCACACCATTACTGACCCAATGCCAAACCGGTCATGCTGGAGGATGTTGCAGGCAGCAGAACATTCTCCACAGCGTCTCAAGACTCTGTCACGTCTGTCACATGTGCTCAGTGTTAACCTGCTTTCATGTGTGAAGAGCACAGGGCGCCAGTGGCGAATTTGCCAATCTTGGTGTTCTCTGCAAATGCCAAACATCCTGCATGGTGTTGGGCTGTAAGCACAACCCCCACCTGTGGACGTCGGCCCTCATATCACCTTCATGGAGTCTGTTTCTGACCGTTTGAGCAGACACATGCACATTTGTGGCCTGCTGGAGGTCATTTTGCAGGGCTCTGGCAGTGCTCCTCCTGTTCCTCCTTGCACAAAGGCGGAGGTAGCGGTCCTGCTGCTGGGTTGTTGCCCTCCTACGGCCTCCTCCACGTCTCCTGATGTACTGGCCTGTCTCCTGGTAGCGCCTCCATGCTCTGGACACTACGCTGACAGACACAGCAAACCTTCTTGCCACAGCTTGCATTGATGTGCCATCCTGGATAAGCTGCACTACCTGAGCCACTTGTGTGGGTTGTAGACTCCGTCTCATGCTACCACTAGAGTGAAAGCACCGCCAGCATTCAAAAGTGACCAAAACATCAGCCAGGAAGCATAGGAACTGAGAAGTGGACTGTGGTCACCACCTGCAGAACCACTCCTTTATTGGGGGTGTCTTGCTAATTGCCTATAATTTCCACCTGTTGTCTATCCCATTTGCACAACAGCATGTGAAATTGATTGTCACTCAGTGTTGCTTCCTAAGTGGACAGTTTGATTTCCCAGAAGTGTGATTGACTTGGAGTTACATTGTGTTGTTTAAGTGTTCCCTTTATTTTTTTGAGCAGTGTATATTTTTGCCACATAATACCGTATTTTTCACCCCATAAGACGCACCCCCCCCCCCAAAAGTGGGGAGAAAAGCCCCTGCATCTTATGGGGCGAATACTAATGAAGAGCTTCCATTATGGAAGCGCTCATTAGTACCGGAGGACCGGGAAGCGGTGTAGTCTCTGTATTCACCGCTTCCTGGTCCTCAGCTGTCGGCTGTGCAGGGATGCGCACAGAGTGAGTGCGCTCTGTGATCTCACGCTGTGCGCAGCCTTCACAGCACAGCTGACAGCAGGAGGAAGTGGATCGAATTTTAAAGTTTTCTGTGGCATGGGGGCTCATATGGGAGCTACTAAGAGGCATGGGGGCACATATGGTGGCTGCACATAGGCATGGGGGCTGCTAAGAGGAATGGGGGCTCATATGGGGGCTGATGAGAGGCAATGGGGGCTAATGAGAGGCAATGCAGCTCTTATCTGAGGTCTGATTGGGGGTCATTCACATTGGGGTCTGATCTGAGGTCTTATTAACATTGGGGGTCTGATAGGGGCTGTGAGCTGAGGTCTGATTAATATTGAGGTTCTGACTGCTGGTCTGACCTGAGGGTTAATGAAAAATATTTTTTTCTTATTGTTCTCCTTTAAAAAAATATGGGTATGTCCTCCAAGGGGTCATAAAAAGACTCTTGGGGGACAATGAACTGCCTTACCAAACACGGCAGGTGGCAGTCCGGACATCGTTGGGGCACATCAGTGACATCCCTCTTCACCAATAAGAGAGCCTTTGTGATTTATCCAGCCCCAAGCATGGCCTGCCTTACTGTATCACCCAGGACATAGTACATTTGTTTATCTATTTTTTTATCTATGATGTTATTTACAACTATTATCCTCCTCTAACCGACCCCCTGATGAACCGTGGTGGGGAAATGCGTCGGGGTTAAAATTGACATCATTATTTGTGTGAAATTTCTAACGTGCAGGGTTGTACAGGGCCAGACAGGGCAGGCACGGGGACAGGGAGATCCCACCATCATCCCTGGGCAAAGGGTTAACCTAGGGCGGGTACAGGGAGAGAATCATCCCCAGCACCCATCAAAAGTGCCCTAACCTTCCCCCAAAACCTATACCTATCACTAATGTCACAAATGCCCTTGTGGAATTTGCACTATTTACATCTTATTAATTTCACCTATTCACGGTGGTAGCTGGGCGACATCATGTCCTGATATTTTTCGGTCACCCAGTTATCACAGGGTGATGTGTTTTGCTTTTTAATTGAACCAATAAAAGTTACATTTTAAAGGGTCCAAACCTCTAGGCTAATATTGGGGGACAATGAACACTATTATTTTGCACTTTTTTTTATTTTACTTGTAGTTTATTATTTTTTTTTAAATGTTTTAAATAGTTTTCTATAATTTTTTTTATTTTTATATACGTATATATTTTTGCAACACAAAATGTCCCCCAATGGATCATAAAAATGTTCTTTTATTTATTTTTTTTAAATAATTTTTTAACATTTTTTTTTTTATATATATATATATTTTTTCCACATAATTTGTCCCCAAGAGGTCACTGAAAGACCTTTAGGAGACAATAGGAGATTTTTTTGCACTAGTTCCACTGTAACTGGTACATCCAAAGGAGCCCAAGTTACAGGGAAACCAACCTGCTTCGTACAAGACAGAGCTGAGCAGGGTCTCCTGACCCTCCAGGCTCTGCTCTCCTCTGCCTAAAGCCGGGTCCATCCTGCATAGTCCACCGCTCACCAATCTGAGGAGAAGGCAGAAGCGCTGATACACTGCTTCTGCCTTCTCCTTGGCTCGCCTACTGTCACGACAGCCGTGAACAGACCTGCTCCTGTTACAGTGCGGGAGCAGAAGCTGTAATGCTGTCTCGTGTGACGCTCATGGCAGAAACATAGCTGATCACACGATCATCTGTGTTTCTGTCCAGGAGGATGGGGGCGGCAAACCTTGGCTCTGGGGGCCGCATGCGGCCCGCCGGCTGTGCACCCCTGCCATAGACAGTCTATAGGTTTTAAAGGACAACTAACCTTTTATATAACTTTTTTAAACAATTCTAAATAGCATATGATTAATTTCTGTAATACAATTTATTTTCTTTACTGTTTTATGATAAAATAGGCCTCCGAAATTTAGGCTGCTATAGCTCTTTCAAATCTGTACACTGCTGACATGTATGCCGTGTATGGAGTCCACAAAACTGCATGCACAGTGAGCTCTGTACTGGCAGGAGTGCACATAGCTGCTCTGCCTGTGTCTGATCCTCACAGCTAAAACCTGGCATAACATATAGGCCTCATGCACACGACCGTTCCGTTTTTTGCTGTACGCAAAACACGGAAGCCGCCCGTGTGCCTTCCGCAATTTGCGGAACGGAACAGGCGTCCCATTGTAAAAATGCTTATTCTTGTCTGCAAAACAGACACGAATAGAACATGTTATATTTTTTTTGCGTGGCCACGGAACGGAGCAACGGATGCGGACAGCACACAGAGTGCTGTCCGCATCTTTGGCGGCCCCATTGCAGTGAATGGGTCCGCACCCAAGCCGCAAATACTGCGGCTTGGATGCGGACCAAAACAACGGTTGTGTGCATGAGGCATAAGGTGCAGGTGTCCCGGAACCATGTACTAAGCAGTGCTTTTAGCCGAGTGGACCGGGCACAGGCAGGGGCTCTGCATAGAACACTGCTGCTCCTGCCTGAGCCCGCTCTGCTCAGCTAAAGCCTGGTATAGCACATCGATTCAGGAGACCTCGCACCTACGAGCTATGCCAGGCTTTAGCGGAGCAGAGCGGGCACAGGCAGAAGTAGCAATGTGTGCCCCTATGCCTGCAGTTACAGAGGAAGCTGTACATCGCGTATACATGTCAGCAATGTACAGATTCCGGAGCGCTATAGACACTCTGAACTTTAGGGGCCAATTTGGTCATTAAAAGAGTGAAATAAACACAGTATCATATTTTTCGAACTATAAGACGAAAAAAAGTGGGGGAAAATGGCAGTGTTTCTTATAGTCCAAATGATAATGAACACTTCCATTATGGATGCAAAGGGCACAGGGATCTATAAGGGAAGCGCAGCATTGGCTTTACTCACCACTCCTCTGCACTGTGTCCTGACTGCTTACAGCAGGCGCACACTATAACCTGATGCTGTGTGATGTCACGTCATAGTGCAGCACTGGGCTTGGAAGACGACTAGGGAGCGGCGAGTGCAGGACGAGGCTCCGGTCTGGAGCAGAAGAGGTAAGTTTTGCTTGTTTTTGGTCTGATGGTGCTTGGGGGTTTGATCTGAAGAGGAATGGGGGTCTAATACAGAGGTCGGAGGAATAATGGAAAATATATTATAGCCCGAAAAATATGGTATATTACAGAAGTGCCCTCCGCACTCTCTGAGGGATACATGCGGCAGCCAATGGCTGCACAAATCTGCTGATTATCCATCAATTTTACCCGCAAAATTCTGTGGTCAATGGCTGTTACATATGAGCAGTGTTTTGGCTGCACGCAGATGTCGCACTGTGGTTTACATCCGAAAATTATGTTTATGTGACTGAGAAGTTTTGTGAACATTGAAAGGAGATTACAGGAAGGTGAGGAAGAAGATACGTTCCCCAGATAAACAGTACGATCTTTTCCAAGATTTTAGGAGTGCTCTTGGATTTTTCAATACTACATTCTTGGGAGCCACATCTGTGATTAAATATCACACTAATATTACTTGCTTTGGGACCAATATGAAAAATTAAATTTAAGGTGATCGGAACTAGATTTGTTTTTTCTTTTCCTGTGTAAAAATCCATGTTTGTCTGCCGCCCACTGCTTTGTTGCAACTCCCTGGCTCTATTCACTGGACTTCTGGTCCCTGTCTGTCCAATTTCCGCATGGATCGTGTCACGTGCTCCATTGCAGCCAATGATTGGCCTCAGCGGTAATGTGTCCCCAAGATGCACATCATGTGACAGGACATGCTTCTTTGGGACATGACACCGCTGAGGCCAGTCACTGGCTGCAGTGGAGCACATGACCTAATCCGTGCAGAAGCTGACAGAAAAATGGAAAAAAATTAATTTATATAATTTTTTGTTATCATGGAACCCACCTGGTTTCCTGATAATGGAGATGTGAAGTGATGGCTGTGTAGATTTCGTCCTGTATTGACATGTGTTAGACGGATAGAGTGTCCACATTTAACCAATGTTCCTCTTTCACAAACAGTCGACGTCTTCCCACGGATTCGCCAGTAACTGTTACCATCGTCTGCGGCCGTAACTCCAGTCACCGACTGCTGCCCACTGCCTGGGGTGAGGAGATAAGGAACAATCACTTTGGACACCTAAAGCTTTTAGATGTAGAATAAAAAGGAGACAAAAACTGCGCCAGAAATGCGTTTCATGTGGTTCGGGCGTCGGAGGAATCTTTACTTGTTAGTTAGTTCAAGGTTCCTTACGTTGAGTCAGGGGTGATGTCAATTACCGTCTCTGCGGTTATGTCCGTAACTATGCGTGTTGATCAGCTGATATTTCCGATATGATGAGGTGTCTTTTTCAATATAAGGATCCCAACCGCTATACGCGTTTCAAAGTCTCTGACCTCTTCCTCAGTAGCTACGGTAATTGACATCACCCCTGACTCAACGTAAGGAACCTTGAACTAACTAACCAGTAAAGATTCCTCCGACGCCCGAACCACATGGAACGCTAGTAAGACGCAGGACGCCAGCTACACGTGGGGCGCACAGTAATAAGTTGTGAGCAGGTTCCAACTACCACGGGCTGATACGTACAAGCCGGACTTCAAATAGTGAGTACAATTGAACATTTACACTCACGGATATACCGCATAAGACTGTGAACTGTTCTTACCAATAATATAATATACGATTGAGACTCTGAAGCGCTAGGAACATAGGTTCAGCGTTTATAAGGACACATGAGAATTTTTATATAAATTTTTAAATATGTTTTAAAGATATTGGATATATATCTGAAGTCATCAATTCCAACAAACCGCGATATTTCACAACAGACCGAGATATTTTGTATTTTATATATTTTATATACTGTCTATTTCTATTCTATTTATTGTAGGTATGTTATATTGTTATGAATTAATGACTATCTAATAAATAAGTTACAATAAATCAGACCTGATGTATAGCAACAGATATTGAGTGCCCACTATAAAACATATTTATAATTCTTAACCCCCTATTGTGGTCAGGGTGAACCACACTTTAGTTAGAGCACCTACCCTAGCAATCAGAAGGGTGAGCCACTATAAATCTATACTATTTATCTAGCTTTCCATGTATGACTGTGAATATAGAGATAGCGGGCATAGTTTCTTATTTTTTGGAGGATTTAAACGGAAGTATAAAAAGGTATACAAATGCATACCTACCAAGTGTATGCCAACAGTACAGTTTTGGCATACGTTTGGCTGTTAGTCTATGGGCACCTCTGCATAAACACATCCTTGGGCTCATGCACACGACCTTGCCCATATTGTGGCCCGCAAATAGTGGGTCCACAATATATGGGCACCGGCCGTGTGAAGATACAGTGAGATGCAGGATGGAGGCACGGATCAGAAGCCCACGGAAACACTGTGCAGTGCTTCCGTAGGTTTTCTGTCCGCGCCTCTACACTGCAAAAAAGTGAATAGGTGCGCATCCGCAGATGGCGGGCACATGGTGCCGTCTGCAGCACAGGCATGGCCGGCAGGCGGTTGTATGCATGAGCCCTTAGTGACAGGTATTTGGGCAAACAAATGTTTGGCATGTCTGGGAGCAGCTTATTCCCCTCTTCCATATGAAGTAAACATGTGTTATGGAATATAATGGACACTTGCTTGTCACTTACAAAATAGTGTCTGTCCGAGAGACAACCCCCAGTATGCATTCTATGATTGAAACTATTTGCAGCAAAGACTTGAAACTGTCAGGAATTCTATCATACATATGCCTTAGGCTTCTTTTACACTACCGTATGGCTATTTGCGGTCCGTTTTTCACGGATCCGTTGTTCCGTTTATTGTTTCCGTTGTGTTTCCGTTTCAGTTCAGTTTTTCTGTTCCGTTTTTCCGTATGGCATATACAGTATACAGTAATTACATAGAGCAAATTAGGCTGGGCATAACATTTTCAATAGATGGTTCCGCAAAAAACTGAACGGATACGGAAGACATACGGATGCATTTCCGTATGCATTCTGTTTTTTTTGCGGACCCATTGACTTTAATAGAGCCACGGAACATGATTTGCGGACAAATATAGGACATGTTCTATCTTTGCACGGAACGGAGATACGGAAACACTGAAACGGAATGTATACGGAGTACATTCCGTTTTTTTTGCGGACCCATTGAATTGAATGGTTCCGTATACGGACCGTATACGGAACGTAAAAAACGTCCCGCAAAACGGAAAAAAAAACGTAGTGTGAAAGAGGCCTTAAACTTATTTCCTGTTTACATTCCTTCTTGCTAAAAGACCAATCATGTGAGCCCACTCCTCCCACTAATATGGAAGGTATATAATGTGAAGCCCCCACCTAATAAATTAGAGTTATGCTTTGACCTTATCTAGAGTGTCAGTGTTATTTCTCTCGCCATGCATGCACGTATCTATTTATCTAATTTGGAGCAGTGTATCAACCTACCTGACCATTGATCAGAACCAGAACATTTTGGCGCCCGACGTGTGGGGCTCGAAGGTTGGACCCCCCTGATCTCCGTACCCCCGGAGAACAGACATAGTAGGGGCGCACCACCGGACACCGGGATCGCTACCCGTGATATGAGGTAAGAAAACTGAGTAATCTTGCCTATACTGTGTCCCCTGGTGTAGCCTCTTGTCATCTGTCTGAGGAAGGGGTGCGGTAGCAGTTGGGGTGCCTTTGAGGGCACGCAAGTAAGAACCCCACAGTAATTGATGAGATTTTGATACACTGTGTTTTATGTGTTGCGTTGCTCTGATTTCGTTATGACCTTGAGCACCTGTGTATAAACTACCGAGTTACAAGGAAGCCTACCTTATTAGCCTACATCGCGGTACAGCCAGAGGCATCCTCCTTTGTGCTTCAAGCTTTCAGGAATATCTGTCCTGCTCAATCTATCTCCTACAGTTCCTGGCCGAATTGGGCTGCAAAGTATCTCAAACCAAACTCCAATTGTGTTTACCCAAGGTAGTCTTTCTTGGACACTGTATTGCCCAAGGTAGTAAACTGCCGACCCTGGTTCCCCAATGCCTCAGTACTGATGCAGCCCCTATATTACTGTATTCCCCGAAATGCAACCTCTCCGTTCCAGTTAACATGGGAGACAAATGAGTCCTTTGACAAGTTGAAGACAGCAATTGCAACCGCTCCGGTCCTTGGGATTCCTAACTACAGCCTTCCCTTCAGGCTATATGTCATGGAACATCAAGGTCACGCTACTGGAGTTCTTACCCAAACTCACCAAACACCTCACTGCACAACGCCACCTCCGGCTGCAGTGTAGTCTGTCCCTGCCAGATAATGTCACCATTCAGAAATGTCACATACTTAACCCTGCTACACTCCTTCCTCTTCCAAGGGGGGAGTATACTAGAGATTCAGGAGATGCTTCTGAAGATTTTATTGATCTGCATGCTGAAGAAGATCTTCAGGAGGAAGAATTTTGGACCTCAAATGACTCTCTTTGCCAGGAACAGGATCATGATTGCATCACAATGATGGAAGCTGAAGTAGGGACACCACCATCGGTCCAAGACACTCCTCTGACAAACCCTTCTTTGTGGACGGCTCAAGGTACGTCGATGACAAAGGGAAATCCCATACAGGCATGGTAGTCACTAGTGAGCATGAAGTGCTGTGTGCAAAACAATTGCGCCCAGACCAGTCAGCACAGGAGGCTGAACTCATTGCCCTCACCGAAGCCTTCCCTTATGGCAAAAGATTCCACCGCTAATATCTACATGGATTCCAGATATGCCTTTGGAGTGGTTCATGACTTTGGACTAATATGGAAGGCATGGGATTAGATCACAGCCGCAGGAACCCCAATCAAAAATGCCTCAGCAGTAGCGGCTCTAATGGCAGCAGTACTCCTGCCCACGCAAGTGGCAGTGATCAAGGTAAAGGCCCATACACATACCTGAGGCCAGAGGAAATGCCCTAGCTGATCAAACCGCGAAGAGAGCAGCAATGGAAGAGGAAGGATCCCAGACAGAACAGATGCTGACAGTACAAGAAGATCTGGAGCAAGAGGAAGTCACATGGGACCTACTGAAACAAATGTAGAAACAGGCCACTCCCAGGGAAAAGGAAACCTGGTTGAAAGAGTCAGCCCTCGAAGACTAATCCGGACTCAGGGAAAGAGAGTATGCCTACCCAGAACTCTCTATACCCTAATAGCCTCAATAGCTCAAGGACCCACCCACCAATCCAAAACCATCATGAAAGAGCTAATTGATAAAATATGGGTGGCCCCAGGGATCACCCCCGTCCTGGTGAGACATACTCAAGCGTGCCCCATCTGCGCAGAGTGTAATCCAGGTAGAACCGAGCCCAAAGGCCTTATATCTTTTTCAGAGGATACAAATCGACCATATCCAGATACCAATGTGCCAAGGGTTTCAATATGTGCTGGTAGTGATAGACTTGTTTTCTGGGTGGCCAGAAGCCTACCCCGTCCGAAATCAGACAGCAACTACTACTGCTAAAAAACTGATGCAGGAGCTTGTCTGTAGGTTCGGAGTACCTGAGGTCATTGATAGTGTTCAGGGCGCAGCATTCACTGCCAGATTAGCCCAAGAAGTCTGGGAAATGGTAGGGTCGCACCTGGCGTATAACACCCCCTACAGGCCCCAAAGCAGCGGCAAAGTTGAAATATTGAACGGGGTGTTGAAGTAAAAAATGTTGAAGATGACCAGGGAGTCAGGGCTCAATTGGGTTCAGTGCTTGCCTATAGCACTCTTTTAAGTTAGGCACACACCAAGGCCTCCACACAAACTGACACCATACAAGATCCTATTTGGGACAGGGCCAAGGATGGGACAGTATTTCCTGCAAAAGTTGCAAATGCATTATGAATATGTTGCCAAATATGTGATAGCTCTGAGTAAACAATTGTCTAACATACATGCTCAAGTTTTCTCTTCCATTCCAGATCCTAACTCCCTAGAAGGAAGCCACACTCTGAAACCCGGAGAGTGGGTGGTGGTCAAAAAGCATATCAGAAGCACCCTCGAACCACGATATGAGGGACCTTACCAGGTGCTGCTGACCACCCCAACTTCTGTAAAACTCGAGGGGAGACCTAACTGGATCCACGCATCACATTGCAAAAGAATACGAGTGCCAGCTCCAGATATCAAGGGAAACACCGCTGAATCTGCATGATGCCTGTTGCAAGTTATCGCTCTGCTACTTTTTGTCTACACCTACACGGTCACATATACACAGAATCTTCCAAAGACAGGAGGACAAGTGGCCATCACCCAACAAAAATAGAAGGATGGCTACATATTGACCACTTTCTGGTTTAATTCCTCCAGCACTCACGTGGCTACCTTCAAATTCGATTACTGCAGTCTAGTATTGTGCCCAATGCCAGTATGGCAATGTAGCATATACCAAACGGGCAGCCATAGATCTACATACATCTGTGTCACTGATAACTAGTATGGGGAACAGTGTAACTCATGGGGAGCAGTTAGGTGGAACACGGGTGACCCATGGGGATACAGACCTCAGAGTGCCCGAGACAAAAAAGACAAAATAGGTAAATCCTTGCTTACCCGCATGACGCTGTTTAAGAGTGGAAGATGCCACCCAAGTGGACAAACAGGCTCCAACATGCCACTTACCCTCACAATAGAAAACCCCAGCCCCAATGAGGCAGGGACATACCTTATAGGCACCTGGATGGGGGCAACTGCTGGGGACATGGGCATGTTCCACCTCAAAGACCTACATAATCTCACAAAGATAGAGAAGGGTCCATCCAAACCCTACACTACCTCCCTTAGGCAGATGACAGTAATAGCAGACCCCACCTTTGAAGATACTATGGCCGCCAATACAGGATTTTCTGACACTAACCTGTGGTTAGAATGGATGAAATACAATGCTGACACACACAATAAGACGAACTGTTACATATGCAAGGGGGGGGGGGCACGCCCACACCTAGGCACAATGCCCTTGCATCTGCCTCCTGAGACTGAAAGCTGCTTCCTCAGCCTATACACCAACACTAGTGTGAATGACTCTGCCTGTGAAAAGTGGAAGAGAAAATACCCCCTGGTAGTAAAAAACCCCAAACCAGGTGAAGGCATAACCATATATCCCGGTAACTACACCTGTTACTTTAACCGTGGCAGTCAGAAATTCTTGGGCAACTTCACAAAGGGGTACTGCTTATCCTACAGCAACCTGTCCACTGAAACACATAATCAGAGGGTATCTTTGGGGGACATCTATTGGATCTGTGGAGACGGAAAAATAAGAACTAGGTTAGAAGGCAATTGGTCCAGTGAATGCGCCCTAGCAAAAGCCATAATGCCCCTTCACATACTAGAAGATGACCCCACCGTTAGAGGGTATACTCAAAAAACCTATTTAGGGAGGTCAAAAAGGGAGGCCTCCCCACAGGGGAGCTTTGACCCACATGTGTATAGACGCAATAGGAGTCCCAAGGGGGGTCCCCAACGAGTTTAAGGCCAGAGATCAGGTGGCAGCTGGATTTGAATCCCTACTCCCAATAGTGACAATCAACAAGAACGTCAACTGGATAAACTACATATATTATAATCAGCAAAGATTTGTAAACTACACCTGTGATGCCCTAAAAGGAATTGCAGAACAGTTAGAGGCTACTTCAGATGTGGCCTTTCAGAACAGGATGGCCCTTGATATGATCCTAGCTGAGACTGGGGGAGTTTGTAAAATGATTGGGGAAACTTGCTGCACCTACATCCCAGATAACACTGGCCCCAAAGGGAAGGTAACTGAAGCAATAACCTCTCAGAGGAATTAAAACGCAACTCAGGGATAACAGACCCATGGGATGAGTACTTTGGAAGGTTCAAAAACTGGAAATCCTTCCTCACCCAGATAGGTATGGTGATAGTCTTGATGCTAGTATTAATGTCAGTAGTGTTATGTTGCATTGTACCCTGTGTCTGAAAAATATGTGAAAATATTGTGACCTCAACTACTGAACAGCCTATCATGCTGCTATATGGTGAAGAAGAAATGGAAACCAAAAAATTCAACACAGTTCCCCCACCAATTACGATGTCGTACCGAGATAGGGAAAGATGAATCCCAGGGTACTATCATAAGTCCTATTAACCGGGAGTCTGACCAAAAGGGGTAGGTTGTCGCCACTGTGGGTGAAGAGGATTGCGAATGGTATTCCCAAGGGTTCACTAGGCAGGGAAAGTTCTACAATCAAGAATCCAAGGGGGGACTGTTGTGGAATATAATTGACACTTGCTTGTCACTTACAAAATGGTGTCTGTCCGAGAGACAACCCCCAGTATGCATTCTATGATTGAAACTATTTGCAGCTAAGACTTGAAATGGTCAGGAATTCCTCTGAGTCTAGCAAATAGCATTTATTAAGTAGAGAAAGTTACTACAAGGCACTTACTAATGTATTGTGAATGTCCAAATTCCCTCCTTTGCTGGCCGGATTCATTTTTTCTTCACATTATACACTACTCGAATCCAGTGGTTACAACCACCCTGCAATCTAGCAGTGGTGGTCGTGCTTGCACACTATAGGAAAATGCTCCAGCCTATTGCACTAACAAATCCTCCTGAATTATTTTAAAGCAGTGTATAAGTCCATATGTCCCCCAGTGTGTGGTGGAGGAAAGCTTTGCTTTAGTGGGCCCCAAATAAATGGAGTACTCCGTACTTCTGGAACCCTTAATCTGGCCCTACCTCCATATGAAATGGCATTTGCCGGCTCCATCCTGATCCGGAAACCATTCTTCTACTGAACATCTTATGTCCCGCACTCTCCTTTGATATACTTTCAAGTGTGAAAAAATATCATGTAAAACAGGCGGCTGGTCAATGATTCTGCTCCACTCAAATGAGTTCAAAACTTAGTGGAGGACTAAGGAGCATACTGAACCAATGAGGATATGGAGTAATTTGAAACATAGCTTTTACTAGTTCCAAAAATAAAATAAATGAGGCTCAAACGATTAACCATAAATTGGTAATAAGGAAAAAATTTAAATCTTACCATCCTGGATCTTTCTGTCCGTAAATAATAATATCTTGGCGGGACGCTGTGATTGTTACATAGGGACAATAAGTATCTTACCCTTAAAAAACACTGTGTAAGTAGGGAAGGGGCTATATGTCCCTGCCTCACAAACACAGAGCACCCGCCCCATGGGAATAAAGTGAGGGCTTTTTAGGGATACGGCCACTGAAGGGACAGATTCCGGACGAGGTCACCCCTATCGGAGCGGGTGCTCTGTGTTTGTGACGCAAGATTTGCAGGATAATTACTACCCCTTTGGACTTGAAAAGAAAGAATCAGCAACACACGCCAGAGGTGGTAAGAATTTATTTTTTTTCCTTATCACCAATTTATGGTTAATCGTTTGAGCCTCATTTATTTTATTTTTGGAACTAATAAAAGATATGTTTTAAATTACTCCATATCCTCATTGGTTCAGTATATTGTATGGTTTTGAGGAGATTTTGCTGTTGTAATACTTACCAGCTTGAGTGATAACATGAAGACTAAGGAGCAGCATAGCACTGGCAGGGCCGGATTTGCATTAAAAAATCAACTCTGGCACAAAAAAAAAAAAAAAAAAAACACCAGCCCTTGTCCCCCTCCCCCAAGATATAGTGTAAAAATAAATGCCTACAACCTCAATCTCTGGCTTTATATTAGGAGTAATTTGGATAGGAGAGCGTCAGGGGTGGATTGACCATAGACCTTACAGGGAAATTTCCTGGTGGACCGATGCCCAGAGGGCCAGCCATTGGAAGTTTTTGGGGATGCATTTTGTGCTTCTGGCAGTATTTTGTGATGGACTGTGGTATTTGGCTCTGTTGGGGTGATGGTCCTGCCTATTAACTAGTGAGGAGCCTGAGGACCAATCAGATTCAAGCATATGTGATGATATCACAGAAGCTAGTGACATCACCAAGTTCTGAGTCTAGGAAAACCACTGGCTGGCTTTACCTTGGCCAAATTAACTGTGAATACACAGAGAGACAGATTGGCTTTTGCTTTTGCTGAGCAAATCTTTTCTTTGCATCATGGAGATCAAGGGTTTGGCATTCTTGCCTATCTTCTTGTCCATATGGATGCTATTAGGTCTCTGTTCCACGACCACCATTACTGTCATCTTAGGCCATTCAAAATATCCATACATCAGGTAAGAGGGGACGGGGGCCAGATTCCTGACTGTGTAGTATAATTATTAGTATTACTGCGGTTTCATTCCTGGGAGGGTATTATTACATTAGAATTACTATTAGTGGATTATTAATAAGCTCCATCTTATTGTTCATGTGGGAAATATCACAATGACTATAAGTCTATAGAACATCAATGTGTCCACTATAAATGTCATAATAATAATAATGGTGGTGATGATAGTAATAATTATTCATTTCTTAACAAGTTTTACCCAGTTCCTCTGCTTCTCCGCAGGGACTATATCACTGGGTGTACTGGGGAAGTAATAGATATATAGCAGGGCAGGTAAAAGTGCATAAATTCTCCTCTGCTCTTGATGAGACATTTCCGACTCATGTCCTAGTAACTTCCAATATTTTGCTTTATTTCACAGTAACACGGGAGAAGAGTTCCCCGAATCGGTGGTCTTCACAGTCGTCTTCATGGTTATATCCATTGTAGGTAAGTGGATGCAGCTTCCTATAGGGAGACTACATGATGAAGATCTCAGTGACTCCAGATCTATGATCACTATCCAGCACTGAGCGGTGGCCATCACTAGAGATTGTAATCATCATTGACTCCTCAAGGTTATTGCAAGTGTTTATAGAAATGACCTATGGAAATCTCTGACTGATAACATGTATTGTCTATTTCAGGAGCTGGCATCGCTTCCGTCAAATACAGGTTCATGATCATTCATTCTGAGCCATCAGAGAAGCGACATATCATCGGCCAGAGAATCCTCTATGCCATGGGATGGCTTGCGTGTATTGGGACAGCCTTGACCGGCGCATTTTCGGTTAGTCAGATTTTATATAAAGTATAAATACACAGAGGAATCAGAACAATTACATGTAGAGGGGTCAATGCTTGGGCCCGGTGTTACATATATACTGGGCTGGGGCCCCATTTAGTGTTTGTTCCATAGAAAACATAGGGGCGGAATTTCTATTTGAAAATGTGCATTTTGCACCAAAAAACTGGTGTCCATGTGTAGCATCACATTTGCCAAGTGTTTTACACACTTTGCTAAGCTTTTATGCCTTTTCCGAAAAGGAGGAGTGTCGCCTAAAGGAAAGGGGTGCGGCCTAAATGCATCTTCATGTGCGACAAAACGCACCAAATTCTTGACAATTTTTTTGTTGTAAAACTATAAAGTATAAGATACATTTCTGTCCTGAATCTGGGTCCATACACCAGAATAGTAAATTTGTCTAATAACAAGACTGTAATTCGTATTCTTAGTGTAAATTGTGACACTATTAGTAAATCTCCCCCATAGTGTCTGATGCTCAGTGGCATAGTGCCGAATGAAGCATACATTACCATGATACCCCCTGGTAACTATCCTTAGGTATTACTGCCCCTGTGTAATTGCACTCCACCTGCGGACTCTGCTCTTCTGCATTCTCAGATCTCCATAACGAGCTCATTGTGACATTTATATCTCTCTCTACATTCTAGTTGAAGACCAATCCCCTCGTCCACAGGATCAGCGCAGGAGTGGCATTTTTCAGTTTTGCCATTTACAACCTGTGTCAATCTGTATGCCTGTACAAGAGATCCCTCAGCAGTCGTTGCATGTGCCACATTAGACTGGCATCAACCTTGGTGACCATTGTGGCACTGCTAATCTGTATCCTTTTATAGCCGGCTGGTACAATTATTTGTGTAGATATATTTGCATTTTAAGTTATTAAGAAATACAAGTTACATTTTAATAACATTTTGGTTTGTCCTAAGCGGGAGTTTTTTGGCGTTTTGGCCTTAGTATATCTATATTGATTTCCCTAAGACCTTCCAAGTGGATAACAATATACGTCTTAATGTTGTGTGCTGGATACACTGGTGATTATCTGCTTCCAGTGACTTCATTGCAGCATAGATGAGACATGACAATATAGAAAACACAATATTAATAGACTTCTGTTACTTCTCCTTAACATCTCCTTCCAGTTGCTGTAGGTTTGGGCAGCTTCTTCCTTCTATGTACCACTGATAGCTGTAAAGAGGTGAGTTTATGTCTCTATTTGCCATCTTAAGTAACCACATGTGTCCTATGTAATAGTGATATAGAAACTCTTGGTGGATATGTGATCCTCCCACCCAACTCCATACCAGAACCACTGGTGAGTACTGCTGGGCACTAATATCTTCTATTCCATCCCTCTCTCTTCTGCAGATCTTCTCTATAACAGGCCTGGTGGGTGAGTGGACGGGATTCTTCGGCTTGACAGTTTACCCTGTCATGAATTATACAGATTTCCAGGTGAGTAGTTTATACATGAAGGTCTCATGCACCCAGTAAGCTTTTTAATGATAATATATTGAAGAAAGCCATTTCATGATAAATGACCCTTTTCTTTTATTCTCAGTTTTTGTCATTAGAGTTGTCCCGAGAAGGCATCTCCATCGTTCTGAGGAAAAAGACCCAGGACCCTGAAAACCCCCAATAAAATCTAAGGTTAAGAACCAGGGGCGGAGTGCCAGGAAGACAACTAAAACCATCTGGACATTGCTGGATTTAATACCGAACATGGCATTTACCGGACTTTCCGCAGTTAGATATATATTTTATCTGCTGCATCAAGAGACAGATTCCAGGCTTGGTCTCTGTTCTCACCACTGGACATGGCATTTACCGGACTTTCCGCAGTCAGATATATATTTTATCTGCTGCATCAAGAGACAGATTCCAGGCTTGGTCTCTGTTCTCACCATTGGACATGGCAATTACCGGACTTTCCGCAGTTAGATATATATTATATCTGCTGCATCAAGAGACAGATTCCAGGCTTGGTCTCTGTTCTCGCTACTGGATATGACACTTACCGGACTTTCCGCAGTCAGATGTATATTTAATCTGCTGCATCAAGAGACAGATTCCGGGCTCGGTCTCTGTTCTCAATTCTGGACATGGCATTTACCTGATTGTCCAGAGCTACTTCACATAAAATGTTGACTTTTTACCCCTTTGCCCAGGGGAGGGGCAGTCCTTCAGCCATGGCTCCCTAGAGGTTTCCTCCACTGGGGGTTTTTCCTCTCCTGAGTGTTGAAGGACGACTCTTTGTGAGTTAGGGGTTTTCCATCAACAGGGCCATTTCAAAATTTCTGCCCTTTTAATAAATAAAAGTCACCAGATGAGGTAGCAAACAATGTGTCCGTGTCTCTTTATCATTCATTGTAGGCAACTTATTATAACTAATATTAGATAATAGAGGATGGGAAACTTCTTGGTGGTGACCAGACCAATCTCTGGAAGTGACATAAATAGTGTGGTAATGGCAAGGATAGATTTTTCTATATAAGTAAACAGCATGTAAGCAGTGGTTGTCATTTTATGGGCATTATAAATGACATCTTTTTGGAAAAAATATAAAGAGATATCAAAAATACCCAGATTTTACACTTCTGATCTGTCAGAAGAACTGAAAAATGAAAAACACAACAGATTCTGTCTTTGGAGCATCCATAAGGTCTCTATCACACGGTCAGTATTTTGCATCAGGATTTGCTCATGATTTGGAAGCTAAAAGCAGGAGTGGGTACAAAACACAGAAGACATGCAAATATTCCAATCACAAGTCATCTCTGTTTTGGACCCACTCCTGTTTTCAATTGGCCTTAGCAATACTGATCAATTACTGACCAAATGCTGGAAAAATAAACAGTGACGTCAACACAAACTTACTGCTGACATTCTCTCCACTCTGTCATGGGGGCCATACTTGTATCAGCGTGTAACAGAACTGGTTCTCTAGCAATCTATATGGAATCAGCAGACGGTGTAAAAAGATAGGGCTCTTTCACCCTATAGTAGAATCTTGGGCCACTGTAGGTTAAGTCCTTGACATGTAAGGCTGATTCTAAGTGTGAACTGATTCTAAGTGTGACGCCTGTCAACGGCCTGTCATACGAATGCACAATAATTGTTTCACTACCACAGCGGACTAGCTATGAATGTTTCTGCAATGCACAGTGATGTACACCCATATACACGCACCCTGCAGCCGGCAAATAGCTGATTTTTAACGCGCTTCATCACTAATTAATTCTAATTGAATTTGTTGGAAAAATTCAAGGAAGCGTCCGAATCAAATTTTTGAAAACTTCACTCATCTCTAGTAAAAACATATACATGGATAATTTAATATGACCTATTCTAAGGGAGCATTCACACGACCGTATCCATTTTGCAGACCTCAAATTGTAGATCCGCAAAACATGAATACCAGCCTTGTGCATTCCGCATTTGTGGATCAGCACGTCTTGCCCTTTGTTGGAAATGCTTATTCTTGTCTGCTAAACGGATAAGAATAGGACATGCTCTATTTTTATTTAATTTTTTTACAGGGCCCACTGTAATGAATGGGTCCCCATCTGATCCGCAAAAAATGCTGATCTGATGTGGACCGAAAATACGGTCGTGTGAATGCTCTTTCAGTGTTTCAATGGAGCCTCATGGTTACTTCTGCTGTTTGCAATATCTCTTTTGTTAAGCTTTACTTTTTGCATATTTTTGCTCTGTGACAGCATATGTGCTTTATTCTTGCGTGTGACATCACAGTTCGTATACTTTGTGCCGCATTTTTTGTATTGGCACACATAAGAGGATATTTTTGTACTGTAATGGGATTGAGCTGCAAAAAGGCCATGTGACCAATGGATATGATATCAAAAGAGGAGGACGAGGCTGAGATTCTGGAAGTAAGACTCCTACAGATCACATATTGATGACTTTAAAGCTATTTTTAATTTTGGTGCTGTATTTCTGTAGTGAGCTTGGTTCTGGCCCTGTATTTGACTTATAGGCTTAATTCTGGTGCTGCATTTATGTAGTGAACTTGGTTATGGTGTAGTATTTGTGTTATGAGCTTTGTTCTAGTGCTGTATCTACATTCTGTGCTTAGTTTCAGCATTGTAATTATGTAGTTCTAGCACTGCATTTGTGCAGGGCTGTGGAGTCGGTAGATAAATGCTCTGACTCCAACTCCGACTCCTCAGTTTTTGGTACTTCCGACTCAGATTCCCAGACGACTCTGTATTTAATATGCGAATGTATTTTATACATTCCTTGAAGGAAAGAAAGGCAACATACATGTCATTACCACAGAACTACTGGCTAGGAAGCTGCTGCCTTCTCCTTTGTGCTCATCTTCTGCTGAAGATCGGGCTGTGGGGGTATCCAGGACGGGGCAGGGGAAGGGGCATTTATTGTAAAACATGTTTTCCCTAGTAGAATCCCATAGTCATGTTTAAAGTTTAAGCTAACAATCTGAGTTTACAAGGTTTTATAGCCTTAGCTGAATGACAGCAGTTTTTCAAATGGTTTACAGCTTCAGTCTGAACTATTGACTATCCATTCCCTTCACTTATACAAGTGTCTAGTCCTGCAAAAAACATATTTACTTAACCAGTTATCAGTGAGAGGCTAGGTTAACCATGGGCGTTGCGTTCCCTGTAACAGCGGAACACAACACAATGCAAAGTATAAGTATTGCCGCTCCTTAACTGTGCGTTGCGTGCCATATAGTGAAGCATATGAAAAGCATGCTTCTTCATGGTCACTTAACGTGTTCGTTTTGTGGTAACGTGACGCACTGCATGCATTGGCCTTTATTCTTACAGTAGAGAGGTACCGTATTTTTCACAAAAGTGGGGGGAAAATAGCAGTGCGTTTTATGAGGCGATTGCTGCGACCGTCCGGTCAATAGGCTGAGAGGGAGGAGGGGCTGGGGGCCGGCATCTGTTTCTGTAATGGCAGCGGGGCCCGGTGCAGTCACTGTATTCTACTACACCGGGCCCCGCTCACTGTAGTATACAGTAATCATATCTAACTTGTGGGTATTGTTAAAGTATTCCAATCATCTTAAATCTAGCGCTGTACTACTTACTACTAACTTCTTGGCAGTCAGGTGGCTGGGTGGGTGCTCGTAGCGTAGCTCACTTTATTAATAAAGCAGGCACCGGGCCTCGCTGCCATTACAGAAACAGATGCCGGCCCCCATTCACTACACAGGGACACTGTTATGGGGGGGGGGATCTGTGGATGACACAAGATAAGACGCTATATATGTGTCATCCACAGATGCCCCCACAATGATCCCCCATAACAGTGCCATCCACAGACCACCATTAGTTCAAAACCCACCAAAAGCACACGTTTTGGTTCAAAATATTTTTTTTCTTATTTTCCTCCTCAAAAACCTAGGTGCGTCTTATAGGGCGAAAAATACCGTAATTAATTATAACTTTTTGTGAATTGGGACATTTAAACTTGCTTTTTTTATTTTTTTATTCCAATTTAAATCTAGTAGGAGTCGGAGTATTTTTTGCCGACTGACTCCAGGTACCCAATATTGCCTCCGACTCCTCGACTCCACAGCCCTGCATTTGTGTGCTAAATATGCATCTGATGCTGTACTTTGATCTGATACTATCTATCCACATCTGCGTTGTCGGGTCCTCTGTCACAGATTCTGTCAAAAAGACCAGTCAAAAAAGTCCTGCATGCTGGATTTTTTTTGTGTCTGGTAAAGAAGCAGCATCCAGAGCAGACCCAGTTATAGTTAATGGCGCTTGCTTTGTTCTTTTACTTTAAGATTTGTGCTCAATTTAGCACTTCCATTATATTTGTTCTTCTGCTCCGGTGAAAGCAGAAGACCAGAGTGTGATAACGCTCTTGTGAACCCAACCTAACAGCAATAGTGCTGTGCCCTCTGTATATCTTTTACCCTTCTCTCAGTGCTTAGTTAACGCCCTGCCCATTTATATAATGAGGGGAAGGTACAAAAGACGCCAGACCGAGCAAAAATGCACTAAAAAATGTCAAGATTTTGGTATCATGGTGCTATAGTACTAGCATATTATGTATATAGGTAAAAAACTATTTTTATGAAAAAAACTTTTTAAACAGTTGAAATAAAAGTTGAAAATTAAAATAAAATAAGGTCCCTGCTGTGGTTTACACGGAAGGTTGAAGGCAAAGGTTAAAAACAAGGAATAGAATGGATGAGAAAACATCCAGTGAGGCACTTACTTCACTGGGGGGTCGTCAACAGGATAAGCATAAAACACCTGTGACGATTCCCCCCTGGCCAGGATCGTGTGTAGAGTCTCAGTGAATGATGGCAGCAGGCAGTGTGCTTCTGATCAAATCACCTTTAATGGAAAATATGTGGCTCAACGCGTTTCGGGGATCAAGATTTCTCCTTCATCATGAGCAAGTGGCTATCTGTCACAGATTCTGTCAAAAAGACCAGACAAAAAAGTCCTGCATGCTGGATTTTTTTGTGTCTGGTAAAGAAGCAGCATCCAGAGCAGACCCAGTTATAGTTAATGGCGCTTGCTTCGTTCTTTTACTTTAAGATTTGTGCTCAATTTAGCACTTCCATTATATTTGTTCTTCTGCTCCGGTGAAAGCAGAAGACCAGAGTGTGATAACGCTCTTGTGAACCCAACCTAACAGCAATAGTGCTGTGCCCTCTGTATATCTTTTACCCTTCTCTCAGTGCTTAGTTAACGCCCTGCCCATTTATATAATGGACATGTAGGTCTGTAATTAAGTTATACGTTTAGTGAGTAGGTATGTATAGAGAAGAGTTGGCAACTCTCCTGAAACATACAGGAGGCTCCCAAAAAGGGAAGACCTCCTGAATTCCCAGAGGGGTTTGTAAATCCCCTCACAGGGCATGAAGGACACATCATGAAAGGGGTGGGGGCATACATGGAAGGTGGTGGAGTCTTAGGAAAAGGAGTGTGTCCACAATTTTCAAAAATTTCAGGGTGCAACCACTTATTTGTAGCAGGGCATGAAGGACACATCATGAAAGGGGTGGGGGCATACATGGAAGGTGGTGGAGTCTTAGGAAAAGGAGTGTGTCCACAATTTTCAAAAATTTCAGGGTGCAACCACTTATTTGTAGCAGCTCCCGTCCCAGCCACCTCATATCTGCACTGCATGGTTGTGTAGGTTGTTGGATATTGCTCAGCATCCTAGTCTTCTAGACCACCCCACAACACCAAGGCCTACAGATGCATATACCCTGCGCAAAGTGTGAACACAGCCTTAGCACAGCAAGGTTAAAGAAACTATCTGTATTGGAATCTGTGAAACAATGATTGTTCTTATACCTGCAGTTACAGTTTAGTATGGACGCAGTTTCCTTATAAAATTAGCTGATCGCCGCTGGTCTGGCTTCTCTCACCTCAGGCAGGGGCAGCTGTGGCCAAGCAACATTACATGCTCGTTTTTTATTCAAATCAATGCCTGTTCATATGGGCCCACCAGGAAAGGAGTTCTATGAAGTCCCTATGAAGTAGTAGGACATATGGACAAGGGTTGTTCTGGACATTTATAGCGTATCAACAGCATATGGCAATTATGTCCAATAGGTGCACCTCCCACCTCTTGTACCCACTACCCTCTCAAGAATGGGGCTCCACCATGAATGGAGAGTACACCCCACAGCTTTTTCCATTCACTGCTATGGGACTACTGAATATAGCTGAGCCCTTGCAGCTCAATTCATGGAAGACTTGTATTTTTGAGACAGATGTCGGTCCAACCTTTTTGGCACCCACATCTAAGGAATATTTATGGCATATCTTGTCGCCATACCACAAATGGTCAGATGGGACAACCTCTTTACAAGCATATACATACATTACAATGTAAGTATAACAGAATATCTGCAGTTTTATCAAGCTAGATAAACGTATGATAAGGATAATATAAAAGTGACAAAAACAAAACAAAACATGGGATAAGGACAAAAAATAAATAAAATTGAGAACCACAATTGAATTTTTTTAAATATAATTTTAAAAAACATTTGCTGCAGAGACGATAATACAGAATGATATTTTTTTCAACTGCAGTCATGCTCACGGATCAGTCCGGCCCTTTGCTGCCATAACATAAAATATGAAATAACAATAATAATAATAATAATAAATGACACAAGGGTGCAACATCCAAACTGTGCCCCATATTTCACTGTTAATTGCTCTTCAAAGTGTACTTTGTGGGACCCTGGAGAAATCCTCAGGGAAGTCAACACTGTATGGTTAAGAAGACTGAAAGACCTAGACCAGTCTGAGTCCTATCATAACTCGGAGTGAGTGAAGTCAGTCCGTGGAGGTTCACTAGGTTTCATGAAGATACCTTCCATCACTTTCCAGTAGTTATGTGGACCTGCGTAGGTCATGCCATGCACTTCTCTCTGTCCATTTATAGGACGCCCATATTGTTCTCCTGTGACAGACAGCAGTACGTTTGTAGACGCGTGCTTGAACCTCACTTCTTCATTGCGCTGCCAGAATTCCCCATTGCAGAGTACAGTCCAGTCATCTAAGATATCTCCTTCTCCATCGTCTCCAAATGCACTGACCTCCTGCCAATAAACAAGGGAGAAATAGGTCAGGGATTACAATAAAGGAGTTTTCCCACTGACAATACATATCCCCTTATCCACAAGTGTCTGGTCCCTGAACGGAGGTCCAAAAGTGCCCCATGAGAATGGAGCAGTGGTTTGCATGTATGACCACCACACCATCAACAGTCCCGTAGAAGTGAATAGAATAACTGCTGTGGTCACGTGCTGGGTGCTTGAAAACAAAAGGACCACCAAAGTGTCGGTGATTGATATCCAGGAAGAGGTGAGTGTGTTTCTTTTTCTGCTCGATAACATTTATAGCTGATTTATTTTTATTTTTTTATGACCACATTAAAGTGGTTGTCCACAGCTGAAGAAATATTAGAAGTGATAAAGAACCTCCCTAATCGCAAGTCACCTGGTCCTGATGGTCTGCCATACCTTTACTACAAGACATACGTAGACACCCTCCCTCCGTACATGGTCAAGATATTTAATTCTTTCCTGGAGGGCTCTCCTATACCAGAGACAATGCTTCAATCCTTCATCACCCTTATTCCAAAACCTGAGAAGGATCATATGGATTGCTCCAACTATCGTCCTATAGCCCTCCTTAATTCAGACTTAAAGATATTTGCGAAACTTCTGGCGAACAGGCTTGCTAGCCTGCTCCCGAGCTTGATCCATAAAGATCAAGTCGGCTTTGTATTAAATCACCAAGGGGGCGATAACACGAGAAGGGCTATAGATTTGATAGACATCATTAACAGACGGAAACAGCAGGCGTTAATATTGGGCCTGGATGCAGAAAAGGCCTTTGACCGCCTAAGCTGGCCTTTTTTGTTTTTTACATTGCGGTG
>NW_024400146.1:0-47260 GCF_905171765.1 Bufo bufo
CTGAGGGTGGCTTTGATGGCCTGATACAAATGGATTTGGCAGAGGGGTCGCCGGGCATCCGATGGTGTTGAATGCCGGCCAAATACAGCTTGATGGTGCTAATTGACAGGTGACGGTGTGCGTGGCAACGGGCTATGAAAGCCACTGGATGTTGCTGGAAAAACCCTGAGCGTTCCAGGCAAATATATCGGATTCTGAGCGATTCAGGCAACTGCGTACAACCTGTGGGACAAAGACCTGAGCGATTCAGGCAAACGCGAACCACCTGTGGGAAAAACCTGAGCGATTCAGGGAATATGTAACCTGAGTGAAACAAGAAAACACACAACCTGGAAATACCGCCAATCTGAAGACAGGAAAACAAAACCTGAGTGATTCCGGAAAATACGTAACCTGGGTGAATCAGGAAAACATACCACCTGGAGATACCGGCAACCTGAAAGACAGGAAAAAACAAAACCTGAGTGATTCAGGGAAATACCTAAACCTGAGCGATCCAGGAATACCTGACCTGAGTGATTCAGGGAAACGTAAAAACCTGAGTGACTTGGGCACATACATAACCCGAGCGACCCAGAAAACATGAACCCGGGCGATTCTGGAAACATAAAACCGGAGGAAATCAGGTGAATGCATGAATCCGAGCGACCCAGGGAAAAGCATGGACCCAATTGATCCAGGAAACATGTAAAAACCCGCGCGACTCCGGTAATTAGACCTGGGTGAATGGGCAAAAAAAAAAAACGTGAATTCTGAGCTAATCCAGGAAATACATGAACCTGAGAATCAGAAGGAAACAGAGATGAACATGGTATAGAAAGGATCGCAACCTAACCGAATCAACGGACAGTGCTGCCAACTCTCCGGCGATACTGAAGACCTAGGAATGGTGGCTTGTGATAAATGAAGGAAGGCTCTGAGCTGCGGAGAAGCGTCACGCCGCCACTCGGCTGGAACTTACCTGAAACCCGGCACCGTGGAGTGACCGGGCATGGAGGAGCCCTGCGATATATAACGGAGGATGGATCGACATTCCGGTGGCCTGAGGCCCTGCTTACAGGACAAATAAGCTTGCGTCGGTACGAGACCCGGAGAGAGGTGCGATCTGGTGGCACTGGAAAGAGGCAATGGAGAACCGGGATGCAGCCTGGGCGTCATAGCCAACTGCTGGGTGACCCTGGACAGCCAGAATCAGAGCCCGAAGTCGCGCCGCATGCAACAAACCTGCGGAAACAGAAATCCAGACACACCAGGAACCAGCCGGACGCTGCTGAACAAATCCCCGAGAGTTACAGGTTGATGCATGGAACCCGCGTCACTCGGGCGATGCACTGACTCCCGAGCGGTTCAGGCGACATGGAATCCTAAGCAACGCAGGCAATTACATGCACCTTCGTGAAGATGACGGACACCTGGGAGGGTCGGGCAGTACCTTGAATCTGGTTGGACCTGGCCACTACTTACTCCCTGGACCAGGGAAAACAGAAGCCTGAGCGAATCAGGCCAATACATAACCAGACTGTTCAGGAAATATGCAACCTGGGAACAACCGACCTGGAAGAGGAAAGAAAAACAAACCCGAATCAGGGAGAACATGGCACCTGAGTGATTTCAGGGAAATACATGACACCTGAGCGATTCAGGGAGCACACCACATCCGAGCGATTCAGGGAACACGCAAGACCTGAGCGATTCAGGGAACACGCAAGACCCGAGCGATTCAGGGAACCTCACCCCTAAGTGACTAAGGGAGGCATAACACCAGAGCGATTCAGGTTAGGTTGCGATCCTTTCTATACCATGTTCATCTCTGTTTCCTTCTGATTCTCAGGTTCATGTATTTCCTGGTTCTTGGGTAAAATGACACCTGCAATTTGGAGAAAAACACGACGCCTGAGCGAATCCGGGAAGACAAAACCTGAATAATTCAGGGAAGACATGACACCTGTGACTCCGGGAACATGACCCCTGCGATCTGAGGAAAACATGACACCTGAGTGATTCAGGGAAGACATTACCCCTGAGCGATTCAGGGAAGACATTACCCCTGAGCGATTCAGGGAAGACATTACCCCTGAGCGATTCAGGGAAGACATTACCCCTGAGCGATTCAGGGAAGACATTACCCCTGAGCGATTCAGGGAAGACATTACCCCTGAGCGATTCAGGGAAGACATTACCCCTAAGCGATTCAGGGAAGACATTACCCCTGAGCGATTCAGGGAAGACATTACCCCTGAGCGATTCAAGGACGACATTACCCCCGAGCGATTCAGGGAAGACATTACCCCCGAGCGATTCAGGGACGACATTACCCCCGAGCGATTCAAGGACGACATTACCCCCGAGCGATTCAGGGAAGACATTTATACTTGAGCGATTCAGGGAGGACATTACCCCTGAGTGACATAACCTGAGTGTTTTTTTTTTTTTTTTTTTGGGAAGACATTACCCCTGAGCGATTCAGGGATGATATTACACCTGAGTGATTCAGGGAAGACATTACACCTGAGCGATTCAGGGAAGATATTACACTAGCGATTCTGGGAAGACATTACACTAGAGCGATTCAGGGACGACATTACACTAGCGATTCCGGGAAGACATTACACTAGCGATTCCGTGAAGACATTACACTAGCGATTCCGGGAAGACATTACCCCCGAGCGATTCAGGGAAGACATTACCCCTGAGCGATTCAAGGACGACATTACCCCCGAGCGATTCAGGGAAGACATTACCCCCGAGCGATTCAGGGACGACATTACCCCCGAGCGATTCAAGGACGACATTACCCCCGAGTGATTCAGGGAAGACATTACACCTGAGCGATTCAGGGAAGATATTACACTAGCGATTCTGGGAAGACATTACACCTGAGCGATTCAGGGACGACATTACACTAGCGATTCCAGGAAGACATTACACTAGCGATTTCGGAAGACATTACACTAGCGATTCCGTGAAGACATTACACTAGCGATTCCGTGAAGACATTACACTAGCGATTCCGGGAAGACATTACACTAGCGATTCCGGGAAGACATTACCCCCGAGCGATTCCGGGAAGACCTTTACACTTGAGCGATTCAGGGAGGACATTACACCTAAGTGACTTTTAGGGAAGACATTACACCTGAGTGACTTTTTAAGGAAGACATTACACCTGAGTGACTTTTAGGGAAGACATTACACCTGAGCGATTTAGGGATGACATTACACCTGAGCGATTCAGGGATGGCATTACACCTGAGCGATTCAGGGATGACATTACACCTGAGCGATTCAGGGAAGACATTTCTTTGAGCAAATCAGGGAAGACATTACTTGAGCAAATCAGACACCTGAGCGGTATCAGGAATGACGTAACCTGAGCGATTCAGTGAAGACGGGACCCTGGGTGATTTAAGGGGCAGCCGTAACGCCTGAGAGGTTCAGGAACCTGACCCCTGAATACCACAGCCCCCCCCAGCCACCCAGGGGGTGAATATTGCCAACGTAATAGCGTGCTTTATATTTTTATTTAATTATTTATTTATTTTTTATTTTTATTTTTTTCTCCATTTCAGCAGTGCGGGGGTTAAAGAGGCAGCAGGCCAACAGCCAGGCAGCCAATCGGCGACTCGCCCGCACGGAGAAGCAGAGCCCCCCCACAGACAGGCGGCTGTGCTGCTGGCCCTGCCGCTCGGACCCCCCGCACTGAGCAACATAGGCAGGAAGACGGCATGAACGCCACGGTGCTGACCTTCCCTTGCAGCCACCACCCAGACCTGGACAACAGATGACTAAAATTACTGTGGTGCACTCAAGGTCCTGACTTGTTTTGTTTGCAGGCGTCTGCAAGGTGTCGCCGGATAGCGCCTAGCACCACAGCCCCACCATTCATACCTGTGGCGCCGTCCCCGCCTGCCCCCCTCTCTCCCAAGCCGCGCCGCACCAACTTGCGGCGCGTGCGCCGGAGGGCCAGGAAGCTGGAGGGGGGAGGCGTCCGGGTGATGCATGCTCCGGTAGCAGTCGTGAGGCCGGGAGCCGGCGTGGAGCTTCCGGCCGGGCTGTGAATCGGTGAACACGAGGTGCCCGTGGCAGGCGCGTCTGCCCGGGCCGCAGAGCGGTGAAACTCGCGGGAGGCGATGCGGCTGGCTGCACGAACCGAGGTGAGGACTGGAGACACATCTGACGATGCGACCGGAAGGGACGTCAGGTGATGCTAGGCAAAGAAACGGGCGCCCTCCTGCTTGAACTGGTGGGTTTAAATAGGGGAGGTCGCTCCACCCACAATTTCAGGCTGCACGCAGCCTTAATTATATGTGCAGTGTTTTATATAGTAACCATGTGAGTAATGTTACACAATACAAATATGAGTGTTGTTATATACAGCAACCATATGTGTGGTGTTATATACAATAACCATATGAGCGCTGTTATATACAGTAACCATATGAGCGGTGTTATATACAGTAAACATGAGTGGTGCTATATACAGTAACTATATGTGCAGTATTTTATATAGTAACCATATGAGTGATGTTACACAATGAAAATATGAGTGTTATATACAGTAACCATAGGTGTGGTGTTAAATAAAGTAACCATATGAATGGTGTTATATACAGTAACCATATGAGTGGTCTTATATTCAAGAATCCATATGAGTGGTGTTATATACAGTAACCATATGAGTAGAGTTATATACAGTAGCCATATTTGTGGTGTTATATACAGTAACTATATAAGTGGTGTTATAAACATCAACCATATGTTTGCTGTTATATACAGTAACAATATAAATGGTGTTATATACCGTAACCATGAGTCGTATTATATAAAGAAACTATGAGTGGTTTTATATACAGTAACCTTATGTGTGTTACACAGTGACCATATTAGTGTTTTTATATACAGTAACCATATGAGTGTTATATACAGCAACCATATGAATGGTGTTATATACAATAGCCATACGTGTGGTGTTATATACAGTAACTATATGAGTGGTGTTATGTACAGTAACCATATGTGTGATGTTATATACAGTAAACATATGAGTGATGTTACATAGAGTAACCATATGTGTGTTATATACAGTAACCATATGTTTGTTGTTATATGCAGTAATCATATGAGTGATGCTATAAACAGTAACCATATGAGTGGTATTATATACAGTAACTATATAAGTGGTGTTATATACAATAACCATACGTGTAATGTTATATACAGTAACCATATGAATGGTGTTATATAAAGTAACAATATGAAATGTGTTGTTACTGTATATAATATAAATGGTGTTATATACAGTAACCAAATGAGTGGTTTTATATACAGTAACCATTTGTGTGGTGTTACACAGTGACCATATGTGTGGTGATATATACAGTAACCATATGAATGGTGTTATATACAGAAACCATATGTGTGTTGCTACAGAGAGACAATATGAGTGCTTTTATAAACAGTAACCATATAAGTAAAGTTATATACAGTAACCATATGAGTAATGTTACACAATGAAAATACGAGTGCTGTTATATACAACAACCATATGTGTGCTGCTAAATAAAGTAACCATATGAGCGGTGTTATATACAGTAACTATATGAGTGGTCTTATATTCAAGAATCCATATTAGTGCTGTTATATACTGTAGCCATAAGTGTGGTGTTATATACAGTAACCATATAAGTGGTGTTTATACAGTAACCATATGAGTGGTCTTATATTCAAGAATCCAGATGAGTACTGTTATATACATTTTGTACCAAACTTTGTGGCTGACTGCCTTTTTCTGCTGTAGATAGGGTTCCCAGCCCAGTTATCATAAAAATCATAAATCACAGCAGTGGGTTTCTTTTATCGATTTTATTTGCAATGGATTCGCGGCAAAAGTTGTGCAAACTTTTTCGGTTGTGTCTGGCATTCGTCAGGCACTATGAAAGTTACAATAGAGCATTTTCGGTGAAACTTAGTTTCAGTTCAATTACATCATTGATTCTCGGTACATATTCATGATATACATATATATAAACAAACAAATGCCGTCCTCTGATTATGCAGTTGATTTCATATCAATTACAATGGTATATATATCTGGTTATTTGTTAAGGAATGGAGAATATTCCACTGTTTATAAATCTTTCTTATACCTGGTCAATTATCAGGATATTGCATTCACTGATATTACATTTTAATATTTTTAATATTGTTATATTTTGATATTAGTGCACTAAGGTATATTATGTGCCATTCGATCCTGTGCTGGTCTTCTCTCAAAAGCTAAGATGCTCCATGTTATCACAGATCATAGATATGCATGAAAATCGCAAGAAAATCGCAATTTTACAGTGACCCTTATATTGGTAATCTTCATCCACAGTACTCTCATTGTTAAGCAGGGTTAATAATATGGCTAATGGCTACTTACCTGTGCCGCTGGAGGTAAAAGGAGATGCTGGTGCAGTGATGGGATGTACATACATGCATAAACGCCAGGCCGGTCTTCGCTCTTTTAAAGGAGCCATAAGACCGGCATGCAGTGGCGTGGTGGGCGGGACGTGTAGGCCTGTTCGCGCTCGGCAGACCAGAAGTAAAGTGGAATGCACCGCTAGTATCCCGGTGCGTTCCACCGGCCGGAAGTGACGTGAATAGGGAGGAGCGCACCGCTAGTATCGCGGTGCGCTCCACCGGCCGGAAGTGACGTGAATGAGGATGGGTGGAGCGCACCGCTAGTGTCGCGGTGCGTTCCACCGTCCGGAAGGAGGTGGGGCAAGCTTGCGTTCCACCAGGATCTACAGTAATGTGTCACCTTGGGAAAGAAGGGAGCAAGATGGTAAATAACCAGCGAATTAAACTGTCACGGATGGTGTTGCAGAAAACTGGAAGTTATAAATAAACATCCGACTGACTTGATCCCAAACTAAGGAACATATGGGTGAGCCCTATAAAACCCCTAGAGCTGTCCCTGACTGCTATGCCCATGCAAAGATCTTTATGATAGATAATTGCATGCCCTCGTACCTAGACTGTGTGACACCTGAAAACCCTATAATAGTGAGGGGACACGATCACCGGCTCCCTGCACTTAATACGGAGGGAGTCAGGGTCACCTAGAATCAAGCCAGCACGGAAACACAAATAAAGGAAAAGACTTATCTGCGGAACCAGCAGTTGCAGCCTCTAGCAGTGAACACAATCCAGGAAGTAGTATAAACCGCAAAGTGAGGCAGTATGGGAGGGAATATAAAGGGAGGCAATCAGTGTAAATAGATGACAGCTGGGCGAAGGAAAAGAGATGACAAAGTGAAACCAAAACAAAGAACATCATGCAAGAGGTACAGAAGAACGTCTGCCAGAGCTTCTCAGAGAGCTGGCGATGACATAAACTAAAGATATTCGGTATTGGCTAACGGACTCTACTGTTATTCGGCTTATAGGTAATCTAAGTATTAATATGACTATAGAAAAATTTAAAAAAATTTGGGTGATGGATAAGTCCAAATACATAGAGATCCAATGACAGTTACATATGTGTGGTGTTATATAAAGTAGCCATATGAATGGTGTCTTGTTATATAAAGAAAATATATGAGTGGTTTTATATACAGTAACCGTATGTGTTGTTACATGGTAACAATATGAGTGGTGTTATATACAGTAACCATATGTGTTGTGTTGTATACAGTAACCATATGAGTGGTCTTATATTAAAGAATCCATATGAGTGGTGTTATATACAGTAACTATATGTGCCCTGTTACAGACAGTAAACATGAGTGGTGTTATATACAGTAACCAAGTGTGTTGTTAAATTGCGACCATATGAGTGCTGTTATATACAGTAACTATATGATTGTTCTTATAAACAGTAACCATATGAGTGGTATTATATACAGTAACCATATGAGTGGAGTTATATACAGTAACTATGAGTGGTCTTATGTTCAAGAATCCATATTAGTGCTGTTATATACTGTAGCCATAAGTGTGGTGTTATATACAGTCACCATATAAGTGGTGTTATATACAGTCACCATATAAGTGGTGTTATATACAGTAACCATATGAGTGGTCTTATATTCAAGAATCCAGAAGAGTACTTTTATATACAGTAACCATATGTGTGGTGTTACATACAGTAACCATATGAGTGGTGTTACATACAGTAACCATATAAGTGGTGTTATATACAGTAACAATATGAAAGGTGTTATATACAGTAATCATATGAGTTGTGTTATATACAGTAACCATATGAGTGGTTTTAAAAACAGTAAACATATGTGTGGTATTACACAGTGACCATATGAGTGGTGTTATATACAGTAAACATAAGTGGTGTTATATAAAGTAACAATTTGAATGGTGTTATATACAGTAACCACATGAGTGGTGTTATATACAGTAACCTTATGTGTGGTGATATATACAGTAACCATATGAATGGTGTTATATACAGTAACCATATGTGTGGTGATATATACAGTAACCATATGAATGGTGTTATATACAGTAACAATATAAATGGTGTTATATACAGTAACCATGTGTGGTGTTATATACAGTAACCATATGTGTGTTCTTACACAGTGACCATATGAGTGCTGTTATATACAGTAACTATGAGTGTTATATACAGTAACCATATGAGTCGTGTTATATACAGTAACCAAATGTGAGGTATTATATACAGTAACCAAATAAGTGGTGTTTTATACAGTAACCATATGAGTGGTGTTATATACTGTAACCATATGTGTGGTGTTATATACAGTAACTATAAGAGTGTTGTTATATACAGTAACAATATGAGTGGTGTTATGTACAGTAACCATGTGTGATGTTATATACAACCATATGAATGGTGTTATATACAGTAGCAATATGAATGGTGTTAAATACAGTAATCATGAGTCGTGTTCTATAAGGAAACTATATGAGTGGTTTTATATACAGTAACCGTATGTGTGTTGTTACATAGTGATAATATGCGTGGTGTTATATACAGTAACCATATGAGTGGTGTTATATACAGTAACCATATGAATGGTGTTATATACGGTAACAATATTAAAGGTGTTATATACAGTAACCAAATGAGTGGTTTTATATACAGTAACCATATGTAAGGTGTTTTATATAGTAACCATATGTGTGTTGCTAAATAAAGTAACCATATGAGCGGTGTTACATACAGTAACTATGAGTGGTCTTATATTCAAGAATCCATATTAGTGCTGTTATATACTGTAGCCATGTGTGGTGTTATATACAGTCACCATATAAGTGGTGTTATATACAGTAACCATATGAGTGGTCTTATATTCAAGAATCCAGAAGAGTACTTTTATATACAGTAACCATATGTGTTGTGTTATATACAGTAACCATATAAGTGTAAGTGGTGTTATATACAGTAACAATATGAAAGGTGTTATATACAGTAATCATATGAGTTGTGTTATATACACTAACCATATGAGTGGTTTTAAAAACAGTAAACATATGTGTGGTATTACACAGTGACCATATGAGTGGTGTTATATACAGTAAACATAAGTGGTGTTATATAAAGTAACAATTTGAATGGTGTTATATACAGTAACCCCATGAGTGGTGTTATATCCAGTAACCATATGTGTGGTGATATATCCAGTAACCATATGAATGTTGTTATATACAGTAACCATATGTGTGGTGATATATACAGTAACCATATAAATGGTGTTATATACAGTAACAATATGAATGGTGATATATACCGAAATCATGTGTGGTGTTCTGTACAGTAACCATATGAGTATTGTTCTATACAGTAACCATATAGGTGGTGTTATATACAGTAACTATATAAGTGGTGTTATATACAGTAGCCATATGTGTGGTGTTATATACATTAACTATGAGTGGTGTTATATACAGCAATCGTATGTGTGCTGTTATATACAGTAAACAAGAGTGGTGTTATATACAGTAAAAATATGAATAGGGTTATATACAGTAACAATATGAAAGGTATTATATACAGTAGCCATATGTGTGTTGTTACACAGTGACCATATGAGTGTTGTTATATACAGTAACCATATGAGGGGTGTTATATACAATAGCCATATGTGTGGTGTTATATACAGTAACCATATGTGTGTTATATACAGCAACTATGAGTGGTGTTATATACAGTAACCATATGAATGTTATATACAGTAACAATATGAATGGTATATATACAGTAACCATGAGTCGTGTTATATAAAGAAACTATGAGTGGTTTTATATACAGTAACCATATGTGTGTTACATAGTGACAATATGAGTGGTGTTATATACAGTAACCCTATGAGTGGTGTTATATACAGTAACCCTATGAGTGGTGTTATATACAGTAACTATATGTGCAGTGTTATATACAGTAACCATTTGAGTGATGTTACACAATGAAAATATGAGTGTTATATACAGCAACCATATGTGTGGTGTTATATAATTTAACTATATGAGTGGTGTTATATACAGTAACCATATGAGTTTTCTTATATTCAAGAATCCATATGAGTGGTGTTATATACAGTAACCATGAGTGGTGTTATACACAGTAACCGTATGTGTGGTGTTATATACATTAACCATATAAGTGGTGTTATATACAGAAACTATGTGAGTGGTTTTATATACAGTAACCATATGTGTGGTGTTACACAGTGACCATATGAGTGCTGTTTTATACAGTAACCATATGAGTGGTGTTATATACAGTAAACGTATGTGTGGTGTTATATACAGTAACCATATAAGTGGTGTTATATACAGTAGTCATATGAGTTTTGTTATATACAGTAACAATGAGTGGTTTTTATATACAGTAACCATATGTGTGGTGTTACACAGTGACCATATGAGCGCTGTTATATACAGTAACCATGAGATGTGTTATATACAGTGACCGTATGAATGGTGATATATACAGAAACCATGTGTGGTGTTATATACAGTAACCATATGAGTCCTGTTATATACAGTAACCATATGAGCGGTGTTATATACAGTAACCACATGAGCCGTGTTATATACAGTAACCATATGATCGGTGTTATATACAGTAACCACATGAGTGGTGTTATATAAAGTAACCATATGTGTTGTGTTATATACAGTAACTATATGTGCAGTGTTTTATATAGTAACCATATGAGTGATGTTATATACAGCAACCATATGAGTGGTGTTATATAAAGTAACCATATGAGTGGTAGTATATACAGTAGCCATATGTGTGCTGTTACATACAGTAAACATGAGTGGTGTTATATACAGTTACCATATGAATGGTGTTATATACAGTAACAATATGAAAGGTGTTATATACAGCAACCATGAGTTTTGTTATATACAGTAACAATATGTGTGGTGTTACACAGTGATCATATGAGTGTTGTTATATACAGTAACCATGTGTGGTGATATATACAGAAACCATATGATGCTGTTCTATACAGTAACCATATGATGCTGTTATATACAGTAACCATATGAGCGGTGTTATATACAGTAACTATGTGTGGTGTTATATACAGTAAACATATGAATGGTGTTACTGTATATAATATAAATGGTGTTATATACAGTAACCATGATTGGTGTTATATAAAGAAACCGAGTGGTTTTATATACAGTAATCATTTGTGTGTTGTTACATAGTGACAACATGAGTGCTGTTATATACAGTAACCATATGTGTTGTGTTATATACAGTAACCATATGTGTTGTGTTTTATACAGTAACTATATGTGGAGTGTTTTATATAGTAACCATATGAGTGATGTTACACAATACAAAAATGAGTGTTGTTTTATAAAGCAACCATATATGTGGTGTTATATAAAGTAATATGAGTGGTGTTATATACATTAATCATATGAGTGCGGTTATATACAGTAACCATATGAGCCGTGTTATATACAGTAACTATGTGTGGTGTTATATACAGTAACCATATGAGTGGTGCTACATACAGTAACCATATGAGTGGTGTTATATACAGTAACCATATGAGTGATGTTATATAAAGTAGCAATATGTGTGGTGTTATATACAGTAACTATATGTGCAGTGTTTTATATAGTAACCATATGAGTGATGTTAAGCAATGAAAATATGAGTGTTGTTATATACAGCAACAATATGTGTGGTGTTATATAAAGTAACCCTATGAGTGGTGGTATATACAGTAGCCATATGTGTGGTGTTATATACAGTAACCACATGAGTGGTGTTATATACAGTAACCATATGAGTGGTCTTATATTCAAGAATCCATATGAGTGGTGTTATATACAGTAACTATAAGTGGTGTTGTATACAGTAACCATATGTGTGCTGTTACATACAGTAAACATGAGTGGTGTTATATACAGTAACCACATGAATGGTGTTATTTACAGTAACAATATGAAAGGTGTTATATACAGTAACCATATGTGTGGTGTTATATAAAGTAACCATATGAATGGTGTCTTGTTATATAAAGAAAATACACTCACCTAAAGAATTATTAGGAACACCTGTTCTATTTCTCATTAATGCAATTATCTAGTCAACCAATCACATGGCAGTTGCTTCAATGCATTTAGGGTTGTGTTCCTGGTCAAGACAATCTCCTGAACTCCAAACTGAATGTCAGAATGGGAAAGAAAGGTGATTTAAGCAATTTTGAGCGTGGCATGGTTGTTGGTGCCAGACGGGCCGGTCTGAGTATTTCACAATCTGCTCAGTTACTGGGATTTTCACTCACAACCATTTCTAGGGTTTGCAAAGAATGGTGTGAAAAGGGAAAAACATCCAGTATGCGGCAGTCCTGTGGGCAAAAATGCCTTGTGGATGCTAGAGGTCAGAGGAGAATGGGCCGACTGATTCAAGCTGATAGAAGAGCAACGTTGACTGAAATAACCACTCGTTACAACCGAGGTATGCAGCAAAGCATTTGTGAAGCCACAACATGCACAACCTTGAGGCGGATGGGCTACAACAGCAGAAGACCCCACCGGGTACCACTCATCTCCACTACAAATAGGAAAAAGAGGCTACAATTTGCACGAGCTCACCAAAATTGGACTGTTGAAGACTGGAAAAATGTTGCCTGGTCTGATGAGTCTCGATTTCTGTTGAGACATTCAAATGGTAGAGTCCGAATTTGGCATAAACAGAATGAGAACATGTATCCATCCTCTGATGGCTACTTCCAGCAGGATAATGCACCATGTCACAAAGCTCCAATCATTTCAAATTGGTTTATTGAACATGACAATGAGTTCACTGTACTAAAATAGCCCCCACAGTCACCAGATCTCAACCCAATAGAGCATCTTTGGGATGTGGTGGAACGGGAGCTTCGTGCCCTGGATGTGCATCCCTCAAATCTCCATCAACTGCAAGATGCTATCCTATCAATATGGGCCAACATTTCTAAAGAATGCTATCAGCACCTTGTGGAATCAATGCCACGTAGAATTAAGGCAGTTCTGAAGGCAAAAGGGGGTCCAACACCGTATTAGTATGGTGTTCCTAATAATTCTTTAGGTGAGTGTATATGAGTGGTTTTATATACAGTAACTGTATGTGTGTTGTTACATAGTAACAATATGAGTGGTGTTATATACAGTAACCATATGAGTTGTGTTGTATACAGTAACCATATGTGTTATGTTATATACAGTAAATATGTGCTGTGTTTTATATAGTAACCATATGAGTGTTATGCAAAGAAAATATGAGTGTTATATACAGCTACCATATGTGTGGTGGTAAAGAAAGTAACCATATGAGGGGTGGTATATACAATAGCCATATGTGTGGTGTTATATACATTAACCATATGAGTGGTGTTATATACAGTAACCATATAAGTGATGTTGTCTCTATAGTTACCTGGACACCTACATCTTTTACTGCACCTGGCTCCTCCACAGGGGGGTGGCGAGTGTGTGTCTGGGCGAGGGGTTGCCTTCCTTCCCTCCATCTGAACATATTGCAAATTGTCTGGACTGGGTGAACAATCTCCTGGTGTATGAAACCTGTCCCTAAATTGGGTAGTACACCGGAGTAATACAGGTTGGCTGGACTGCTACTGGACTGCTACTGGAGTAGCAATTGATTTATTAGTGCCGCATAATGAGGTCGACTTTTTTTTGCGTACACTTGTCTCCGCCGTCCCCCTCTCTGTGGCTCGGGCGCTTCTAGATTGGGCTGCAGGTTTTTTGAGGAACCGCCCTGAATGATGACCCCAACACACTAATATACTGGAAACTTCCTAAAGTCTCACACTTTTTGGAACGTTGCTGGCTGTTTGTGGAACTTTTTTTATTTTGCAATGTTATGTAACCAACTAGGTTGAGACTATTTTACGCCATGACAGCTGTAATATATAATGCATAATGTTTTTTTTTTTTGTGTGGTACGGACTGCATATAAGGAATGCTCAATCATCACAGTATATTTTTGTGGGGTGTTCTGTGTAATATAGCAATCTGAGATTCGGCCTGGCGTGCGCTGGAAGGAAACTCTCTGCACCCGCCTGCCCGACCTCGGCACCCCTGGCTGAAATTGCGAACTTGGATAAGTTAGGGAAAGGCCAGATATAGATACACATTTTTCTTTGGTTTTCTCCCTCCTTTCCTTGCTCTCCCTTTACACTCTCAGGGGAATTCCTGAAAATATAATGCCACCCAAAGTACAAAATAGGAAATCTTTGGGAGCAAGTGGAGGTAGCCCGACTTTAAAATGGATACATTTTTGAAATCACCACAATATAAGACCAGAACAAATCAGAAGGGTTATAAAGAAAATAAAGCTGACCCGACAGATTCACAAAACACAGAGGAAGTTAGTGAAGGAATAGAAGGGAATAGTGATAAGAATGCCCGTATAGAGGAGAAAATAAAGGTGGAGGATAAGAAACTGACAGACATCCTGAATGCTGTACAGCAGACGAGTGTATCATTGGGAGAGCTGTCAGTAAAAATATCCACAATACAAGTAGATCTATCTCTGATCAAAGATGATATGAATAAAGTCAGTGAGAAAGTTAGGGATCTCCAGGTTCTCTCAAGGGAATTAAGGGGAGAGGTGGATGGGATAAAAAAAATAGAATGGAGGGTATAGAGATAAAAAAAGAAACTACTACAGGAAAAATTAACCGAAATGGAGGATAGATCCCGTAGGGCAAACATACGTTTGGTAGGGTTCCCTGAAGGGGCTGAAAAAGATGACCCGTGTGGGTTTGTCCAGCAATGGCTACTTGAAGTGGTCGGTGCGGATCAATTTTCAGATTGGTTTTCGGTGGAGAGCCCACCGGATACCAAATAAACAGCCACCAGTTGGGAGCCCGCCAAGAGCAATCTTGGCCAAAATAATGAATGCCCGGGATAGAGATACTATCATGAAAAATAAAAGAAATCTCCCGTCCTTAGAATATAATGGCAGGGAAATACAAATCTACCCGGATTACTCATGGGTAACCCAGGCTAAGCGTCGAGAATTTAGGAAGTCAAGAAGAGACTGGCGGCTGCCAAGATTAAATACTCTTTATTTTACCCCCCAAAACTGAGAGTGATTTATCAGGAACAAGTACATTTTTTCATTCATCCTGAAGAGGCTCAAGGATGGCTGGATGATACGGGGATCGGCCACTGAATAAGCAAATATGGTACCAGTATAATATACACAAAGGGTGTCGGACGGGGTGGTGGGAGGGAGGGGCAAAGGTTAAGAGTAGGGTTGTCCCGATACCGATACTAGTATCGGTATCGGGACCGATTCCGAGTTTTCTCGGCGGTACTCAGCCGCCGATACCCCGCCCCGATACATAAATAGAATACTATGGGCGTAACTATGGGCGGGGCCCGGTGCAGTCACTGTACTCTTACACCGGGCCCCGCCGCTCACCGAAGTATTTATAAACGTGAATCCTTATCCTGTTATTAAGTTGAACTAACGCTGCCCTCTCCCATGTTCCCCTGTATCCCCCTGTATCCCCACAGCACTTACTTAAGCTTCCATAGCAGGCAGAGCGGACAGCACCAGTAACGTCACTCACTGACGTAGAGCGCCTGCTCCGCCCACTTTATGAGTGAAGCAGGCGGAGCAGGCGCGCGACGTCAGTGAGTGACGTTACTGGTGCCGTCCGCTCTGCCTGCTATGAAAGCTTAAGTAAGTGCTGTGGGGATACAGGGGGATACAGGGGAACATGGGAGAGGGCAGCGTTAGTTCAACTTAACAACAGGATAAGGATTCACGTTTATAAATACTTCGGTGAGCGGCGGGGCCCGGTGTATTGGGGGACACTGTTATGAGGGGGATCTGTGGATGACATATAGCAGTGTCATCCACAGATCCTCCCCATAACAGTTCCATCCACAGATCCCCTATAACAGCACCATCCACAGATCCCCCACCAAATAACAATGCCATCCTCAGATCCCCCCACCCCATAACAATGCCATCCACAGATATCCCACCCCATAGCAGTACCATCCACAGATCCCCATAACAGTGCCATCCACAGATCCCCCATAACAGTGCCATCCACAGATCCCCCATAACAGTGCCATCCACAGATCCCCATAACAGTGCCATCCACAGATCCCCCATAACAGCACCATCCACAGATCCCCATAACAGTGCCATCCACAGATCCCCCATAACAGTGCCATCCACAGATCCCCCATAACAGTGCCATCCACAGATCCCCATAACAGTGCCATCCACAGATCCCCATAACAGTGCCATCCACAGATCCCCCATAACAGCACCATCCACAGATCCCCATAACAGCGCCATCCACAGATCCCCCATAACAGTGCCATCCACAGATCCCCCATAACAGTGCCATCCACAGATATCCCACCCCATAGCAGTACCATCCACAGATCCCCATAACAGTGCCATCCACAGATCCCCCATAACAGTGCCATCCACAGATCCCCCATAACAGTGCCATCCACAGATCCCCATAACAGTGCCATCCACAGATCCCCCATAACAGCACCATCCACAGATCCCCATAACAGTGCCATCCACAGATCCCCCATAACAGTGCCACCCACAGATCCCCCATAACAGTGCCATCCACAGATCCCCCATAACAGTGCCATCCACAGATCCCCCATAACAGCACCATCCACAGATCCCCATAACAGTGCCATCCACAGATCCCCCATAACAGTGCCATCCACAGATCCCCCATAACAGTGCCATCCACAGATCCCCATAACAGTGCCATCCACAGATCCCCATAACAGTGCCATCCACAGATCCCCCATAACAGCACCATCCACAGATCCCCATAACAGCGCCATCCACAGATCCCCCATAACAGTGCCATCCACAGATCCCCCATAACAGTGCCATCCACAGATCCCCCATAACAGTGCCATCCACAGATCCCCCATAACAGTGCCATCCACAGATCCCCCATAACAGTGCCATCCACAGATCCCCATAACAGTGCCATCCACAGATCCCCCACATGACAGTGCGTCATCCACAGATCCACAGATCCCCCAAAACGGTCACATGACATTTAAAAAAAGTATCGGTATTCGGTATCGGTGACTACTTGAAAAAAAGTATCGGTACTTGTACTCGGTCCTAAAAAAGTGGTATCGGGACAACCCTAGTTAAGAGGTTGGCAAACTGTTCGGTTCGTCTGGCCAGGATGTGAGGGGGAGGGTGGTGGGATGGCTGGGGTGGGCAGATGGTGTCTCGGAGGTCGCTGTGGGGTGTTCTCTCTCTCTCTCCCCGCCTCCGCGGTGAGGTCTGAAGGTTGTATCGGTGTGTAGTAAAAGATATGAATAGAATTCTGACCTGGAATATAAGGGTGGTCATATTTGATGTGGTTGCGAGACATCTTCCCGCAATAGTGTGCCTATTAGAAACACATCTTATAGATGAGAATATTAACTATGTGAAAAGGAGGTGCGCAAAATACGACTACCATGCTTGCTGTGCTGCTCTGCATATTCCCGGGTGTTAGTGTTTATGTCCATAGAAATATGGATTATACTCCAATTGCCCATAGAATCGACAAAGAGGGCAGATTTGTCTTCTTGCACTGTCACCTAAATGGTATCGATTGTATACTGGCATTTGTGTACGTTCCTCCTCCTTTTTCCATGAGTGTTATGTCACACTTGGCGGATTTTGGTAACTGGTGATTTCAACGATGTCATGGATTTGGAGGAGGATAGATACTCTAAGGATCATCCCTACAAAGTAGACAAGGAAAAATTAACACCGTTAAGAAGGGTCTCCCAAGAAATGGCACTGACAGATATCTGGTGGCGATATCTATATGGGGAAAAAAAAGTTTTTTCTTGCTTCAGCCGGGCTAATACTGTGATGTCCAGAATAGATTTAGCTTTAGCTAATCTGGACTTTCTAAACTACGTAATAAAAATGAAGTATGAAACCCACACGATATCTGACCATTCCCCAATAGTGGTTACGATAGAAATGGGGAATGTTAAAATGAAAACAAGGAGTTTTTTAGATTAAATCCCCATTGGATCAAGCTGGTTAAGGATCAGGAAAAAAGGGAGATCCGAGAATTTTGGCTATTGAACGCTCAGTCAGCACCCATACATATAGTATGGGACTCTTTTAAAGCGTTCTTGCGCGGGGTGTACATAGCCAAGATTAACTGGAAAAAGAAAGAATTTGCCGCAAAAGAATTAGCTCTTAAAATAAGGGTCCAGAACTTACAGGGAGACTTAGTTAAAAATATCTGTGCTACTGTACAATCACAGTTTGAAGAGGCAAGACTGGAGTATAAAAATTATCTATTCGAAAAAGCACAACACAGGGTTTTCTTTACAGGAGCTAAATACTTCTCGCAGGCAGGGAAACCAGGAAACCTTTTGTCATCTTTGATTCAAAACCAAAAAAATATCAATAGAATAAAAAATATTAAACTGGAAAATGGAAAAATTACCACATGCCTGGAGGAGATCGAGTGAGAGTTTGTAACGCACTATAAAATTCTATATACAAATAATAAAAACCAGCAGGATGGAGATGTTGAAAAGTTCCTGGAGAACATTAATCTCCCTAAATTAACAGAGCTGGAGAGTAAAATACTAAATCGACCTATAGAACTAAAGGAACTGTCCGAGGCTGTTAGGGCTATTCAGGGAAACTCCTCTCCAGGGACTGACGGACTTCCGTTTGAAATCTATCGCCAATATGGGGATACAATCCTGCCAATGTTACTATAGGTTCTAAATAATACCTACGAGACAGGTGTGCTTCCTGCGTCCCTATCTGAAGCAGTGATCACACTCATTCTAAAAAAGGGTAAGGATGAGAGAGAGGTCGGTGCGTAATACAGGCTATAAAATATGTGCAAAAATATTTGCTAACAGACTAAAAGGAGTCATTGACAGGTTAAGGCTACTTTCACACTTGCAGCAGGACGGGTCCGACAGGCTGTTCACCATGTCAGATCCGTCCTTCCGCTATTACACCGTGCCGCCGGACCGCCACTCCGCCTCCTTTGACTATAATGGGGACGGGGGTGGAGCTACGGCGGTGCACCGCGAAAGACCGCCGGACTAAAAGTCCTGCATGTCCGACTTTTTAGTCCGGCGGCTCTCGCTGTGCACTGCCGTGCTGTGCCGGAGCTCCGCCACCGTTCCCATTATAGTCAATGGGGACGGAGCGGCGGCACGGCGAAATAGCGGAAGGACGGATCCGACAGGGTGAACAGCCTGTCGGATCCGTCCTGCCGCAAGTGTGAAAGTAGCCTTATATGGTCACTGTATATAACGCCACTAATATGTTTACTGTATGTAGCACCACTCATATGTTTACTGTATATAACACCACACATAGTTACTGTATTTAACACCGCTCATATGGTTACTGTATATAACACCACTCATATGGTGACTGTATATAACACCACTTATATGGTTACTGTATATAACACCACTTATATTACTGTATATAACACCACACATATGGCTATTGTATACAAGTGGTGGAATATACAGTAACCATATGAGTGGTTTTATATACAGTAACCATATGTGCGGTGTTATATACAGTAACCATATGAGTGCTGTTATATACAGTAACAATTTGAGTGGTGTTATATACAGTAGCCATATGTGTGGTGTTATATACAGTAACTATATAAGTGGTGTTAAATACAGCAATCGTATGTGTGCTGTTATATACCGTAAACATATCAGTGCTGTTACATACAGTAAACATGAGTGGTATATACAGTAATCATATGAGTAGTGTTATATACAGTAACCATATGTGTGGTATTATATACAGAAACCAAATGAATGGTGTTATATACAGTAACAATATGAAAGGTGTTATATACAGTAACAATATGTGTGGTGTTTTATACAGTAACCATATGAATGGTGTTATATACAGTAATCATGAGTTGTATTATATAAAGAAACTATATAAGTGGTGTTATATACAGTAACCATATGTGTGCTGTTACATAGTGACAATTTGGTTGGTGTTATATACAGTAACCATATGAGTGGTGGTATATACAGTAACAATATGAAAGGTGTTATACACAGTAACCATATGAGATGTGTTTTATACAGTAACCATATGAGTGGTTTTATATACAGTAACCATATGTGTGGTGTTACACAGAGACCATATAAGTGCTGTTATATACAGTAACTATATAAGTGGTGTAATATACGGTAACAATTTGAATACTGACATATACAGTAACCATATAAGAGGTGTTATATATAGTAACCACATGAGTGGTGCTATATACATTAACCATATGTGTGGTGATATATAAAATAACCATATGAATTGTGTTATATACAGTAACCATATGAATGGTGATATATACAATAACCATATGAATGATGATATATACAGTAACCATATGAGCAGTGTTATATACAGTAACTATGTGTGGTGGTATATACAGTGACCATATAAGTGATGTTATACACAGTAACTATATGAGTGGAGATATATACAATACTCATGTGAGTGGTGTTATATAAAGTATCAATATGTGTGGTGTTATATACAGCAACCGTATGTGTGCTATTATATAAAGTAAACATATGAGTGCTATTACATACAGTAAACATGAGTGGTGTTATATACAGTAACCATTTGAGTGGTGTTATATACAATAGCCATATGTGTGGTGTTATACACAGTAACTATATGAGTGGAGTTATGTACAGTAACCATATGTGTGATGTTATATACAGTAAACATAAGAGTGATGTTACATACAGTAACCATATGTGTGGTGGTATATACAGTAACAATATGAATGGTGTTATATACAGTAACCCTGAGTCGTATTATATAAAGAAACTATGAGTGGTTTTATGTACAGTAACCTTATGTGTGTTGTTACATAGTGACAATATCGGTGTGTAGTAAAAGATATGAATAGAATTCTGACCTGGAATATAAGGGTGGTCATATTTGATGTGGTTGCGAGACATCTTCCCGCAATAGTGTGCCTATTAGAAACACATCTTATAGATGAGAATATTAACTATGTGAAAAGGAGGTGCGCAAAATACGACTACCATGCTTGCTGTGCTGCTCTGCATATTCCCGGGGTGTTAGTGTTTATGTCCATAGAAATATGGATTATACTCCAATTGCCCATAGAATCGACAGAGAGGGCAGATTTGTCTTCTTGCACTGTCACCTAAATGGTATCGATTGTATACTGGCATTTGTGTACGTTCCTCCTCCTTTTTCCATGAGTGTTATGTCACACTTGGCGGATTTTATTAACTCCAGAGCACGGTGTCCGGTTATGGTAACTAATGATTTCAACTATGTCATGGATTTGGAGGAGTATAGATACTCTAAGGATCATCCCTACAAAGTAGACAAGGAAAAATTAACACCGTTAAGAAGGGTCTCCCGAGAAATGGCACTGACAGATATCTGGCGATATCTATATAATGAAAAAAAGTTTTTTCTTGCTTCAGCCGGGCTAATACTGTGATGTCCAGAATAGATTTAGCTTTAGCTAATCTGGACTTTCTAAACTATGTAATAAAAATGAAGTATGAAACCCACACGATATCTGACAATTCCCCAATAGTGTTGTTATGTGTTGTTACATAGTGACAATATAAGTGCTGTTATATAAAATAACCATATGAGTGGTGTTATATACAGCAACCATATGTGTGGTGTTATATATAGTTCCTTTTAGTGTGTTGTTATATACAGTAACCATTTGAGTGGTGTTATATACAGTAACCAAATGTGTGGTGTTATATACAGTAACCATATAAGTGGTGTTATATACAGTAACAACATGAAAGGTGTTATATACAGTAACAACATGAAAGGTGTTATATACAGTAACCATATGAGTTGTGTTATATACCGTAACCATATGAGTGGTTTTAAATACAGTAACCATATGTGTGGTGATATATACAGTAACCATGTGAATGGTGTTATATACAGTAACCATATGAATAGTGATAAATACGATAACCATATGAATGGTGATATATACAGTAACTATATGAGTGGTGTTATGTACAGTAGCCATATGTGTGATGTTATATACAGTAAACATGAGTGCTGTTACATACAGTAACCATATGTGTGTTGTTATATAAAGTAATCATATGAGTGGTGTTATATACAATAACCATATGTGTGGTGTTATATATAGTAACCATATGAATGGTGTTATATACAGTAACAATATAAAAGGTGTTATATACAGTAACCATATGTGTGGTGTTATATACAGTAAAAATATGTGTGGTGTCATATACAGTAACAATATGAATGGCGTTATATATTCAGTAACCATGAGTCGTATTATATAAAAAAAAAGATAAGTGCTATTATAAGCAGTAACCATATGAGTGGTGTTATATACAGTAATCATATGAGTGGTGTTATATACAGTAACCATATGTGTTGTGTTACATACAGTAACTAAATGTGCAGTGTTTTATATAGTAACCATATGAGTGATGTTACACAATGAAAATATGAGTGTTTATATATACAGCAACCATATGAGTGGTGTTATATACAGTAGCCCTATGTGTGGTGTTACATAGAGTAATCATATGAGTGGTGTTATGTACAGTAACCATATGAGTGCTGTTATATACAGTAACCATATGAGCGGTGTTATATACAGTAAATATGTGTGGTGTTATATACAGTAAACATATGAGTGGTGCTACATACAGTAACCATATGAGTGGTGTTATATACAGTGAACATATGAGGGGTGTTATATAAAGTAGCAATATGTGTGGTGTTATATACAGTAACCATATGAGTGGTGTTATATAGTTACTGTATATAACACTACACATATTGCTACATTATATGACACCACTCAGGTGGGTAATGTATATATCTCCACTCATATGGTTACTGTGTATAACATCACTTATATGATCACTGAATATTAAACCATTCATATGTTTACTGAATGTAGCACCGCTCAAATGTTTACTGTATATAACACCACACATAGTTACTGTATATAACACCGCTCATATGGTTACTGTATATAACACCACTTATATACAATAGCCAAATGTGTGGTGTTATATACAGTAACCATATGAGTGGTCTTATATTCAAGAATCCATATGAGTGGTGCTATAAACAGTAAACATATAAGTGTTGCTATATACAGTAACAATTTGAAACGTGTTATATACAGTAACCATATGAGTTGTGTTATATACAGTAACTGTGTGGTGTTATACACAGTAACCATATTTGTGATGTTATATACAGTGACCATAAAAGTGATGTTATACTCAGTAACCATATGAGTGGAGATATATACAGTACTCATATGAGTGGTGTTATATAAAGTAGCTATGTGTGGTGTTATATACAGTGACCATATAAGTGGTGTTATATACAGTAACCATATGAGTGGTATTATATAAAGTCGCCATATGTGTGGTGTTATATACAGTAACTATATAAATGTTATATAAAAATAACCATATAAGTGGTGTTATATACGGTAACAATATGAGTGGTGTTATATACAGTAACCATATGTGTGGTGTTATATACAGTAACTATATGAGTGGTGTTATATACAGCAACCGTATGTGTGCTGTTATATAAAGTAAACATATGAGTGCTGTTACATACAGTAAACATGAGTGGTGTTATATACAGTAGAAATATGAATGGTGTTATATACAGTAACCATATGGATATGTTATATGCAATAACCATTTGAGTGGTTTTATATACAGTAACCATATGTGTGTTACACAGTAACCATATGAGTGCTTTCATATACAGTAACCATATGAGTGTTATATACAGTAACCATTTGAGTGGTGTTATATACAATAGCCATATGTGTGCAGTTATAAACAGTAACTATGAGTGGTGTTATGTACAGTAACCATATTTGTGATTTTATATGCAGTAAACATATGATTGCTGTTACATATAGTAACCATATGAGCAGTGTTATATACAGTAACCATATGAGTACTGTAATATACAGTAAATATATGAGTGCTGTTATATACAGTAACCATACGAATGGTGTTATATGTAGTAACAATATGTTTGGTGTTATATATAGTAACCATATGAATGATGTGGTATACAGAAACCATATCTGTGGTGTTATATATAGTAACCATATGTGTGGTGATATTTACAGTAACCAAATGAAAGGTGTTATATACAGTAACAATATGAAAGGTGTTAAATACAGTAACAATATGAAAGGTGTTATATACAGTAACCATATGTGTGGTGTTTTATACAGTAACCATATGGTGTTATATACAGTAACATTATGAATGGTGTTATATACAGTAATCATGAGTTGTATTATATAAAGAAACGATATAAGTGGTGTTATATACAGTAACCATATGTGTGTTGTTACATAGTGACAATTTTAGTGGTGTTATATACAGTAACCATATGAGTGGTGGTATGAACAGTAGCCATATGTGTGGTGTTATATACAGTAACAATATGAAAGGTGTTATATACAGTAACCATGAGTTGTGTTTTATACAGTAACCATATGAGTGGTTTTATATACAGTAACCATATGTGTGTTGTTACACAGTGACCATATGAGTGCTGTTATATACAGTAACTATGAGTGGTGTAATATACGGTAACAATTTGAATACTGATATATACAGTAACCATATGAGAAGTGTTATATATAGTAATCACATGAATGGTGCTATATACATTAACCATATGTGTGATGATATACAAAATAACCATATGAATTGTGTTATATACAGTAACCATATGAATGGTGATATATACAATAACCATATGAATGGTGTTATATACAGTAACCACATGAGTGGTGTTATATACAGTAACCATATGAGCGGTGTTATATACAGTAACTATGTGTGGTGTTATATACAGTGACCATATAAGTGATGTTATACACAGTAACCATATGAGTGGAGATATATACAGTACTCATATGAGTGGTGTTATATAAAGTAGCAATATGTGTGGTGTTATATACAGTAACTATATAAGTATTATATACAGTAACCATATAAGTAGTGTTATATACGGTAACCATATGAGTGGTGTTATATACTGTAACCATATGAGTGGTGTTATATACAGTGAACATATAAGTGATGTTATGCACAGTAACCATATGATTGGAGTTATATACAGTACACATATGAGGGGTGATATATAAAGTAGCAATATGTGTGGTGTTATATTCAGTAACCATATGAGTGGTGTTATATAGTTACTGTATATAACACTACACATATTGCTACATTATATAACTCCACTCATATGGTTATTGTGTATAACATCACTTATATGATCACTGTATATTAAACCATTCATATGTTTACTGTATGTAGCACCACACATAGTTACTGTATGTAACACCGCTCATATGGTTACTGTATATAACACCACTTATATACAATAGCCATATGTGTGGTGTTATATACAGTAACCATATGAGTGGTCTTATATTCAAGAATCCATATGAGTGGTGTTATAAACAGAAAACATATAAGTGTTGCTATATACAGTAACAATATGAAAGGTGTTATATACAGTAACCATATGAGTTGTGTTATATACAGTAACTATGTGTGGTGTTATATACAGTAACCATATGAATGATCTTATATACAGTGACCATAAAAGTGATGTTATACACAGTAACCATATGTGTGCTGTTATAAACAGTAACTATGAGTGGTGTTATGTACAGTAACCATATTTGTGATGTTATATGCAGTAAACATATGATTGCTGTTACATACAGTAACCATATGAATGGTGTTATATACAGTGACAATAAGTCATGTTATATACAGTAACAATATGAGTCTTTTATATACAGTAACCATATCTGTGTTATATACAGTAACCATATGAGTGGCATTACATACAGTAACCATATGAGCAGTGTTATATACAGTAACCATATGAGTGCTGTAATATACAGTAAATATATGAGTGCTGTTATATACAGTAACTATACGAATGGTGTTATATGTAGTAACCATATGTTTGGTGTTATATATAGTAACCATATGTGTGGTGTTATATACAGAAACCATGTGAATGGTGATGTATACAATAACCATATAAGTGGTGTTATATACAGTAACCATATGTGTTGTGTTATATACAGTAACTACATGTGCAGTGTTTTATATAGTAACCATATGAGTGATGTTACACAATGAAAATATGAGTGCTGTTATATACAGTAATCATATGTGTGGTGTTATATACAGTAACCATATGTGCTGTTAAATTCAGTAACCATTTGACTTGTGTTATATACAGTTGCAAGAAAAAGTATGTGAACCATTTGGAATGATATGGATTTCTGCACAAATTTGTCATAAAATGTGAACTGATCTTCATCTAAGTCACAACAATAGACAATCACAGTCTGCTTAAACTAATAACACACAAAGAATTAAATGTTACCATGTTTTTATTGAACACACCGTGTAAACATTCACAGTGCAGGAGGAAAAAGAATGTGAACCCCTAGACTGACATCTCCAAGAGCTAATTGGAGTGAGGTGTCAGCCAACTGGAGTCCAATCAATGAGAGATGCGATTGGAGGTGTTGGTTATAGCTGCCCTGCCCTATAAAAAACACACACCAGTTCTGGGTTTGCTTTTCACAAGAAGCATTGCATGATGTGAATGATGCCTCGCACAAAAGAGCTCTCAAAAGACCTAAAATTAAGAATTGTTGACGTGCATAAAGCTGGAAAGGGTTATAAAAGTATCTCCAAAAGCCTTGCTGTTCATCAGTCCACGGTAAGACAAATTGTCTATAAATGGAGAAAGTTCAGCACTGCTGCTACTCTCCCTAGGAGTGGCCGTCCTGTAAAGATGACTGCAAGAGTACAGAGCAGACTGCTCAATGAGGTGAAGAAGAATCCTTGAGTGTCAGCTAAAGACTTACAAAGTCTCTGGCATATGCTAACATCCCTGTTAGCGAATCTACGATTTGTAAAACACTAAACAAGAATGGATTTCATGGGAGGATACCACAGAGGAAGCCACTGCTGTCCATAAAAAACATTGCTGCACGTTTACAGTTTGCACAAGAGCACCTTGATGTTCCACAGCAGTACTGGCAAAATATTCTTTGGACAGATGAAACCAAAGTTGAGTTGTTTGGAAAAAGAGGCACAGCACACCAACATCAAAACCTCATCCCAACTGTGAAGTAGGGTGGTGGGGGCATCATGGTTTGGGGCTGCTTTGCTGCATCAGGGCCTGGACGGATTGCTAAAATCAAAGGGAAAAAAAAATCCCAAGTTTATCAAGACATTTTGCAGGAGAACTTAAAGGGGTTCTGCACTTTCATTTAACTGATGATCTATCCTCTGGATAGATCATCAGCTTCTGATCGGCGGGTGTCCGACACCAGGGACCCCCGCCGATCAGCTGTTTGAGAAGGCAGCGGCGCTCCAGCAGCGCCGCTCCAGCAGTGCCGCGGCCTTCTCACTGTTTAACTGTAGTGACGTCACGACTAGTATCAACTAGCGTGGGTGGGGCTAAGCTCTGTTCACTTGAATGGAGCTTAGCCCCACCCGCGGTAAACAGTGAGAAGGCCGCGGCGCTGCTGGAGCGGCGCTGCCTTCTTAAACAGCTAATCGGCGGGGGTCCTGGGTGTCGGACCCCTGCCGATCAGAAGCTGATGATCTATCCAGAGGATAGATCATCAATTAAATGAAGGTGCAGAACCCCTTTAAGGCCATCTATCCACCAGCCGAAGCTCAACAGAAGATGGGTGTTGGAACAGGACAACGACCCAAAGCATAGAAGTAAATTAACAACAGAATGGCTTAAACAGAAGAAAATACACCTTCTGGAGTCCTGACCTCAACCCGATTAAGATGCTGTGGCATGACCTCAAGAAAGTGATTCACACCAGACATCCTAAGAATATTGCTGAACTGAAACAGTTCTGTAAAGAGGAATGGTCAAGAATTACTCCTGAACGTTGTGCACATCTGATCTGCAACTACAGGAAACATTTGGTTGGAGTTATTGCTGCCAAAGGAGGTTCAACCAGTTATTAAATCCAAGGGTTAAAATAGTTTTGCACTGTGAATGTTTACATGGTGTGTTCAATAAAAACATGGTAACATTTAATTCTTTGTGTGTTATTAGTTTAATCAGACTGCGATTGTCTATTGTTGTGACTTAGATTAAGATCAGATCACATTTTATGACCAATTTGTGCAGAAATCCATATCATTCCAAAGGGTTCGCATACTTTTTCTTGCAACTGTACAGTAACAATATGAATGGTGATATATACAGTAATTATATGAAAGCTGTTATATACAGTAACCACATGAGTGCTGTTATATACACTAACTGTATGTGTGGTGTTATATACAGTAATCATATGAATGGTGTTATATAAAGTAACTATATGAGTAGTGTTATATACAGTAACCACATGAGTGTTATATACAGTAACCATATGAGGGCTGTTATCTACAGTAACTGTATGTGTGGTGTTATATACAGTAACCATATGAATGGTGTTATATACTGTAACCATATGAGTGCTGTTATATACAGTAACCATATGATGGCTGTTATATACAATAACCGTATGAGCGGTGTTATATACAGTAACTGTATGAGCGGTGTAATATACAGTAACCATATGAGTGCTGTTTTATACAGTAAACATATGAGTAATGTTATATACAGAAACAATGAGTGGTTGTATATACAGAAACAATATGAGTGGTTTTATATACAGTAACCATATCTGTGTTATATACAGTAACCATATGAGTGGTGTGAAATATACAGTAAATATAAGTGGTGTTATATATAGTAACAATATGAGTGCTGTTATATACAATAACCATATAAACAGTGTAATATACAGTAACTATATGTATGGTGTTATATACAGTATACATATAGTATTGTTATATACAGTAGCAATATTTGTGGTATTTTATACAATAACTATATAAGTGGTGTTATATACAGTAGCCATATGTGTGGTGTTATATACAGTAACCATGTGTGGAGTTATATAAAGTACACATTTGAATGTTATATACAGTAGCAATATGTGTGACGTTATATACAGTAACTATATAAATGGTGATATATACAGTAGTCATATAAGTGGTGTTATAATACAGTAACCATAGGAGTGGTCTTATATGCAGGAAGCATATGAGTGATGTTATATACAGTAACTGTATGTGTAGTGTTATATACAGTAACCATATGAATGGTGTTATATACAGTAAGAATATGAAAGGTGTTATATAAAGTAACAATATGAGTGCTGTTATATACAGTAAGTCATTAAAGTAAGTAAGAAAAGTAAGTCAATACACTAAGTAATTAAATATAACAGAAATGTGCACTACTTAATACCGAAAAACTTTACTTATACAAAATAAAATAAAAGTAGCATAGATATGTGTATATTATAATTAGAAAAAAAACAAAAAACTGGCCTCCTCATCATTCCCCTTGATAGCCAGCCACACCTCTCCAGATCTCCTCATCGGTCATAACACTGTTACGAACAAGAGGAAATCAGACTAACATTAAGTGTAACAATTAACATAATCTGCAATCTCTGAATTAAAATCACAAATTTGGACTTCTTTCATGATTAATAAGAAGCCATCATGCAATGACTTTCATTGTATATGCCCATGACTGCAGCACATGCTGCTGCTATCAAGGGACTAAATAAATCTATTACTGATAAGTAAATATATTTTTTTCATTTCTAATTATTTTATACACATATCTGTTTCTAACACTATAGATTTTAAACAGATTCTGACAGCTAATGACTCTATATTGCTTACTTACTCCTTAATACCTAAACTAAAACAAAAAATCATTGAGGGTCATTTATCATAGTACATACAACACTACAGCGGCGGTAAAAAGTCACAAGTGATGGTTCTCACCATATTCATGCATAACTTGTGACTTTTTGAGCTTCCCACCAATATTTTTAAAATGGTGAGGAACAAGAGGCACTTAGAGGGAGAAGGCAGGGCCAATCGCAGCCCTCTGAGTTTACTATAACATACGCCAGAAACTGGAATAAGTTATACCTCAAGTCTTTGTTAGCACCTAGCTGGCATAGACTGTAATTTCTGCCGCACACAGTGCCAGAGATGCACCAGATTTAATAAAAAGGCATCTGCCTCTTAATAAATTAGGCACATCTTACTCCAGAGCACAGGGAGATCAAGATTGGTGTATGGAAACACCAGTGTTGATAAATGCCCCCCAATGAGTTCCAAAACTAATAAACATTGAATGCTGTCCTCTCTTATTCTACTTTATATACCTCCTCCCCCTTCTTAGTTTCTAAATCCTCCTTTCTCATCCTTCACCTCAGCCTCAATTACCTCACTCTTCATTCTCCTACTCTGCCTTCAACTCCTCTTCTCTCATCCACCTATTACTTCCTCTCCTCCTTAACCCCTTGTCTCTTCCACTACCTTCTAAGCTTCCCATCTCATACTCCTACTTCTTAGACTCTATGTCTCTAAGTAATTAAATATAACAGAAATGCGCACTACTTAATATCGAAAAACTTTACTTATACAAAATAAGATAAAAGTAGCATAGATATGTGTATATTATAATTAGAAGAAAAAAAACTGGCCTCCTCATCATTCCCCTTGATAGCCAGCTACACCTCTCCAGATCTCCTCATCGGTCATAACACTGTTACGAACGAGAGGAAATCAGACTAACATTAAGTGTAACAATTAACATAATCTGCAATCTCTGAATTAAAATCACAAATTTGGACTTCTTTCATGATTAATAAGAAGCCATCATGCAATGACTTTCATTGTATATGCCCATGACTGCAGCACATGCTGCTGCTATCAAGGGACTAAATAAATCTATTACTGATAAGTAAATATTTTTTTTTTCATTTCTAATTATTTTATACACATATCTGTTTCTAACACTATAGATTTTAAACTGATTCTGACAGCTAATGACTCTATATTGCTTACTTACTCCTTAATACCTAAACTAAAACAAAAAATCATTGAGGGTCATTTATCATAGTACATACAACACTACAGCGGCGGTAAAAAGTCACAAGTGATGGTTCTCACCATATTCATGCATAACTTGTGACTTTTTGAGCTTCCCACCAATATTTTTAAAATGGTGAGGAACAAGAGGCACTTAGAGGGAGAGGGCAGGGCCCATCGCAGCCCTCTGAGTTTACTATAACATACGCCAGAAACTGGAATAGGTTATACCTCAAGTCTTTGTTAGCACCTAGCTGGCATAGACTGTAATTTCTGCCGCACACAGTGCCAGAGATGCACCAGATTTAATAAAAAAGGCATCTGCCTCTTAATAAATTAGGCACATCTTACTCCAGAGCACAGGGAGATCAAGATTGGTGTATGGAAACACCAGTGTTGATAAATGCCCCCCAATGAGTTCCAAAACTAATAAACATTGAATGCTGTCCTCTCTTATTCTACTTTATATACCTCCTCCCCCTTCTTAGTTTCTAAATCCTCCTTTCTCATCCTTCACCTCAGCCTCAATTACCTCCCTCTTCATTCTCCTACTCAGCCTTCAACTCCTCTTCTTTCATCCACCTATTACTTCCTCTCCTCCTTAACCCCTTGTGTCTTCCACTACCTTCTAAGCTTCCCATCTCATACTCCTACTTCTTAGACTCTATGTCTCTAAGTAATTAAATATAACAGAAATGCGCACTACTTAATATCGAAAAACTTTACTTATACAAAATAAGATAAAAGTAGCATAGATATGTGTATATTATAATTAGGAAAAAAAACTGGCCTCCTCATCATTCCCCTTGATAGCCAGCCACACCTCTCCAGATCTCCTCATCGGTCATAACAACACTGTTACGAACGAGAGGAAATCAGACTAACATGAAGTGTAACAATTAACATAATCTGCAATCTCTGAAATAAAATCACAAATTTGGACTTATTTCATGATTAATAAGAAGCCATCATGCAATGACTTTCATTGTATATGCCCATGACTGAAGCACATGCTGCTGCTATCAAGGGACTAAATAAATCTATTACTGATAAGTAAATATTTTTTTTTCATTTCTAATTATTTTATACACATATCTGTTTCTAACACTATAGATTTTAAACTGATTCTGACAGCTAATGACTCTATATTGCTTACTTACTCATTAATACCTAAACTAAAACCAAAAATTATTGAGGGTCATTTATCATAGTACATACAACACTACAGCAGCGGTGAAAAGTCACAAGTGATGGTTCTCACCATATTCATGCATAACTTGTGACTTTTTGAGCTTCCCACCAATATTTTTAAAATGGTGAGGAACAAGAGGCACTTAGAGGGAGAAAGCAGGGCCCATCGCAGCCCTCTGAGTTTACTATAACATACGCCAGAAACTGGTAGTTATACCTCAAGTCTTTGTTAGCACCTAGCTGGCATAGACTGTAATTTCTGCCGCACACAGTGCCAGAGATGCATCAGATTTAATAAAAAGGCATCTGCCTCTTAATAAATTAGGCACATCTTACTCCAGAGCACAGGGAGATCAAGATTGGTGTATGGAAACACCAGTGTTGATAAATGCCCCCCAATGAGTTCCAAAACTAATAAACATTGAATGCTGTCCTCTCTTATTCTACTTTATATACCTCCTCCCCTTCTTAGTTTCTAAATCCTCCTTTATCATCCTTCACCTCAGCCTCAATTACCTCCCTCTTCATTCTCCTACTCAGCCTTCAACTCCTCTTCTCTCATCCACCTATTACTTCCTCTCCTCCTTAACCCCTTGTCTCTTCCACTACCTTCTAAGCTTCCCATCTCATACTCCTACTTCTTAGACTCTATGTCTCTAAGTAATTAAATATAACAGAAATGCGCACTATTTAATATCGTAAAACTTTACTTATACAAAATAAGATAAAAGTAGCATAGATATGTGTATATTATAATTAGGAAAAAAAACTGGCCTCCTCATCATTCCCCTTGATAGCCAGCCACACCTCTCCAGATCTCCTCATCGATCATAACAACACTGTTACGAACGAGAGGAAATCAGACTAACATTAAGTGTAACAATTAACATAATCTGCAATCTCTGAATTAAAATCACAAATTTGGACTTCTTTCATGATTAATAAGAAGCCATCATGCAATGACTTTCATTGTATATGCCCATGACTGCAGCACATGCTGCTGCTATCAAGGGACTAAATAAATCTATTACTGATAAGTAAATATTTTTTTTTTCATTTCTAATTATTTTATACACATATCTGTTTCTAACACTATAGATTTTAAACTGATTCTGACAGCTAATGACTCTATATTGCTTACTTACTCCTTAATACCTAAACTAAAACAAAAAATCATTGAGGGTCATTTATCATAGTACATACAACACTACAGCAGCGGTGAAAAGTCACAAGTGATGGTTCTCACCATATTCATGCATAACTTGTGACTTTTTGAGCTTCCCACCAATATTTTTAAAATGGTGAGGAACAAGAGGCACTTAGAGGGAGAAAGCAGGGCCCATCGCAGCCCTCTGAGTTTACTATAACATACGCCAGAAACTGGTAGTTATACCTCAAGTCTTTGTTAGCACCTAGCTGGCATAGACTGTAATTTCTGCCGCACACAGTGCCAGAGATGCAACAGATTTAATAAAAAGGCATCTGCCTCTTAATAAATTAGGCACATCTTACTCCAGAGCACAGGGAGATCAAGATTGGTGTATGGAAACACCAGTGTTGATAAATGCCCCCCAATGAGTTCCAAAACTAATAAACATTGAATGCTGTCCTCTCTTATTCTACTTTATATACCTCCTCCCCCTTCTTAGTTTCTAAATCCTCCTTTCTCATCCTTCACCTCAGCCTCAATTACCTCCCTCTTCATTCTCCTACTCAGCCTTCAACTCCTCTTCTCTCATCCACCTATTACTTCCTCTCCTCCTTAACCCCTTGTCTCTTCTACTACCTTCTAAGCTTCCCATCTCATACTCCTACTTCTTAGACTCTATGTCTCTAAGTAATTAAATATAACAGAAATGCGCACTATTTAATATCGTAAAACTTTACTTATACAAAATAAGATAAAAGTAGCATAGATATGTGTATATTATAATTAGAAAAAAAAACTGGCCTCCTCATCATTCCCCTTGATAGCCAGCCACACCTCTCCAGATCTCCTCATCGATCATAACAACACTGTTACGAACGAGAGGAAATCAGACTAACATTAAGTGTAACAATTAACATAATCTGCAATCTCTGAATTAAAATCACAAATTTGGACTTCTTTCATGATTAATAAGAAGCCATCATGCAATGACTTTCATTGTATATGCCCATGACTGCAGCACATGCTGCTGCTATCAAGGGACTAAATAAATCTATTACTGATAAGTAAATATTTTTTTTTCATTTCTAATTATTTTATACACATATCTGTTTCTAACACTATAGATTTTAAACTGATTCTGACAGCTAATGACTCTATATTGCTTACTTACTCCTTAATACCTAAACTAAAACAAAAAATCATTGAGGGTCATTTATCATAGTACATACAACACTACAGCGGCGGTAAAAAGTCACAAGTGATGGTTCTCACCATATTCATGCATAACTTGTGACTTTTTGAGCTTCCCACCAATATTTTTAAAATGGTGAGAAACAAGAGGCACTTAGAGGGAGAGGGCAGGGCCCATCGCAGCCCTCTGAGTTTACTATAACATACGCCAGAAACTGGAATAAGTTATACCTCAAGTCTTTGTTAGCACCTAGCTGGCATAGACTGTAATTTCTGCCGCACACAGTGCCAGACATGCACCAGATTTAATAAAAAGGCATCTGCCTCTTAATAAATTAGGCACATCTTACTCCAGAGCACAGGGAGATCAAGATTGGTGTATGGAAACACCAGTGTTGATAAATGCCCCCCAATGAGTTCCAAAACTAATAAACATTGAATGCTGTCCTCTCTTATTCTACTTTATATACCTCCTCCCCCTTCTTAGTTTCTAAATCCTCCTTTCTCATTCTTCACCTCAGCCTCAATTACCTCACTCTTCATTCTCCTACTCTGCCTTCAACTCCTCTTCTCTCATCCACCTATTACTTCCTCTCCTCCTTAACCCCTTGTCTCTTCCACTACCTTCTAAGCTTCCCATCTCATACTCCTACTTCTTAGACTCTATGTCTCTAAGTAATTAAATATAACAGAAATGCGCACTACTTAATATCGAAAAACTTTACTTATACAAAATAAGATAAAAGTAGCATAGATATGTGTATATTATAATTAGAAGAAAAAAAACTGGCCTCCTCATCATTCCCCTTGATAGCCAGCTACACCTCTCCAGATCTCCTCATCGGTCATAACAACACTGTTACGAACGAGAGGAAATCAGACTAACATTAAGTGTAACAATTAACATAATCTGCAATCTTTGAATTAAAATCACAAATTTGGACTTCTTTCATGATTAATAAGAAGCCATCATGCAATGACTTTCATTGTATATGCCCATGACTGCAGCACATGCTGCTGCTATCAAGGGACTAAATAAATCTATTACTGATAAGTAAATTTTTTTTTCATTTCTAATTATTTTATACACATATCTGTTTCTAACACTATAGATTTTAAACTGATTCTGACAGCTAATGACTCTATATTGCTTACTTACTCCTTAATACCTAAACTAAAACAAAAAATCATTGAGGGTCATTTATCATAGTACATACAACACTACAGCGGCGGTAAAAAGTCACAAGTGATGGTTCTCACCATATTCATGCATAACTTGTGACTTTTTGAGCTTCCCACCAATATTTTTAAAATGGTGAGGAACAAGAGGCACTTAGAGGGAGAAGGCAGGGCCAATCGCAGCCCTCTGAGTTTACTATAACATACGCCAGAAACTGGAATAAGTTATACCTCAAGTCTTTGTTAGCACCTAGCTGGCATAGACTGTAATTTCTGCCGCACACAGTGCCATAGATGCATCAGATTTAATAAAAAGGCATCTGCCTCTTAATAAATTAGGCACATCTTACTCCAGAGCACAGGGAGATCAAGATTGGTGTATGGAAACACCAGTGTTGATAAATGCCCCCCAATGAGTTCCAAAACTAATAAACATTGAATGCTGTCCTCTCTTATTCTACTTTATATACCTCCTCCCCCTTCTTAGTTTCTAAATCCTCCTTTCTCATCCTTCACCTCAGCCTCAATTACCTCCCTCTTCATTCTCCTACTCAGCCTTCAACTCCTCTTCTCTCATCCACCTATTACTTCCTCTCCTCCTTAACCCCTTGTCTCTTCCACTACCTTCTAAGCTTCCCATCTCATACTCTTACTTCATAGACTCTATGTCTCTAAGTAATTAAATATAACAGAAATGCGCACTACTTAATATCGAAAAACTTTACTTATACAAAATAAGATAAAAGTAGCATAGATATGTGTATATTATAATTAGAAAAAAAAAAACTGGCCTCCTCATCATTCCCCTCTATAGCCAGACACACTTCTCCAGATCTCCTCATCGGTCATAACAACACGGTTACGAACGAGAGGAAATCAGTCTAACATTAAGTGTAAAAATTAACATAATCCGCAATCTGTGATTTAAAGTCACAAATTTGGATTTCTTTTATAATTAAAAAGAAGCCATCATTCAATGACTTTTATTGTATATGCCATGACTGCAGCACATGCTGCTGCTATTAAGGGACTAAGTAAATGTATTTACTGGTAAGTAAAATTATTATTTTATTTTTTTCTAATTATTTTATATACATATCTGTTTCTAACACAATAGATTTTAAACTGATTATAACAGCTAATGACTCTATATTGATTACTTACCCCTTAATACCTAAACTAAAACTAAAAAGTCATTGAGGGGTATTTATCAAAATACTTACAACACTATTGCGGCGGTAAAAAGTCACAGCTTCTGAGCTGTCCTACATTTAGACCATTTTCTACACATAAAACAGGCATAGAAAATGGTGAATGAGACTAGTCTGCAGACCCGTCCCCTTCCTCGCCCTTCGATTTTAGACCTGGCGTTAGCAGGGCGAAGTCGCAGACAGTGGCACAACGGTTACGCCTGAAATATTCCTAATTTAGCTATATTTCAGAATAATAAATGACCCCCTATATTTTTACATTTGTTACCTTGGAGCCTGCAGTGATCTAGTGTTGTTGATGTGACGTCACCCCTGCAGCAGGGAAACCAAAATAACCTGAGCGCCAGCGCTGAATATGTCAGGGAATGCTCAGTTCTTAATTGTAGTCCTTGGGTGGGAAATTTTTAACAGGTTCCCCATTTAATAGGGAAAGGCAGACATGCAGCGTCATGACACATATGTAAGAAGTCATAAATAAAAATACATCATATACTGTATATGGTCTTTACATATAAACATCAAAATAAAGAGAAATCCATGTCACTTAACACATTGCAGGTAATACAAAGGAGACAAACACATGTAGATTGGCCTTGAGAAAGCGACAGAGGACACAAAACAGCCATTGGCTGATCTACATGTGTTTGCTTCCCAAGTGTTACCTGCAATAAAGCACAAAAATAAAGTTAGTGGCTATTGTTAATGGTGAGCGTAATGGAATATTAATTTATTTTATATGACGGTTTATCACTGATGACATGTAGCACCATAATTTACTGGCAGTGTAGCACTTTTGTAATGTAGAAGTTTGTGTTACAGTGCACACAGTCATTTTAATTGCCCTTATAGTGCTCCCAGTAGTCAAAATACCCCTTTGGCCTCTTTCACAGGAATGATACGGATTGGCTCAGGATGGGTTCAGGGTGTGTTCAGTGAAACTCGCACCATTTGGCAAGCAAGTTCAGTCAGTTTTGTCTGCGATTGTGTTCAGTTGTTCGTTTCGTTCTCAGCGGATGCAATGCATTTTGATTCGTTTTTTCACGGGTGTGAAAAAAAACTGAAGGTTTACATACCGTACAGCATCTCCAAGCAACTATCTGTGAAAAACACACTGAAGCCCCATTCACTTCTATGGGGCCAGGGCTGCGTGAAAAATGCAGAATATAGAACATGCTGTGATTCTCACACAATGCAGAACAGATGCAACGCTCATGTATGCAGACATACAGAAATTAATGGGTCAGGATTCAGTGGGGGTGCTATGCGTTCACTTCACGCATCGCACCCACGCAGAAAACTCGCTCGTGTGAAAGGGGCCTTATAGTGCCCCCAGGAGTTAAAATGCCCCTTATAGTGTCCCCAGTTGTTATAATGCCCCCTATAGTGTCCCCAGTAGTTATTGCATCACCTACAATGCCTCCAGTAGTTATAACCCCCCTATATTGCCCCGGTAGTTATATTGCCACCTACAGTGCTCCCAGTAATTATATTGCCCCTACAGTACCCAGTAATGAAAAAATGCTCCTTTTGGGTGTGAGTAGTTACAATCCCCCTATATTGCCACCAGTAGTTATAGCATCACCCATAGCATCTCCGGTACTGCCCACTATAGTTATATTACCCCCTATAGAGCCCTCAGTAGTTATCATGCTCCCTATAGTGTCCCCAGTAGTTATACTGCCCTCAGTAGTTATATTGCCCCCTATAGTGCTCCCAGTAGTTATAATGCCCCCTATAGTGCCCCTAGTAGTAATAATACCCCATATACAGTAGTCCCCCCAATAGTTATAATGCCTACTATAGTGCCTCCAGTAATTGAAATATTCCTCATAGTGCCACCAGTAGTTATGTCTTCTATAGTGTACCCAGTAGTTATAATACAACCTATAGTGCTCCCAGTAGTTATAACGCCTCCTATGGTGCTTACATTAGTTATAATGCCCCATACAGTCCCACCAATAGTTACAGTGGGGGAAATAATTATTTGACCCCTCACTGATTTTGTAAGTTTGTCCAATGACAAAGAAATGAAAAGTCTCAGAACAGTATCATTTCAATGGTAGGTTTATTGTAACAGTGGCAGATAGCACATCAAAAGGAAAATCGAAAAAATAACTTTAAATAAAAGATAGCAACTGATTTGCATTTCATTGAGTGAAATAAGTATTTGAACCCTCTAACAAAAAAAGACTTAATACTTGGTGGAAAAACCCTTGTTTGCAAGCACAGAGGTCAAACGTTTCTTGTAATTGATGACCAAGTTTGCGCACATTTTAGGAGGAATGTTGGTCCACTCCTCTTTGCAGATCATCTCTAAATCCCTAAGGTTTCGAGGCTGTCTCTGTGCAACTCTGAGCTTGAGCTCCCTCCATAGGTTTTCGATTGGATTAAGGTCCGGAGACTGACTAGGCCACTCCATGACCTTAATGTGCTTCTTCTTGAGCCACTCCTTTGTTGCCTTTGCTGTATGTTTTGGGTCATTGTCGTGCTGGAACACCCATCCACGACCCATTTTCAGTTTCCTGGCAGAGGGAAGGAGGTTGTCGCTCAGGATTTCACGATACATGGCTCCGTCCATTTTCCCGTTTATGCGAATAAGTTGTCCTGTGCCCTTAGCAGAAAAACACCCCCAAAGCAAAATGTTTCCACCCCCATGCTTGACGGTGGGGACGGTGTTTTGGGGGTCATAGGCAGCATTTTTCTTCCTCCAAACACAGCGAGTTGAGTTAATGCCAAAGAGCTCTATTTTGGTCTCATCAGACCACAGCACCTTCTCCCAGTCACTCTCTGAATCATTCAGGTGTTCATTGGCAAACTTCAGACAGGCCTGCACATGTGCCTTCCTGAGCAGGGGGACCTTGCGAGCCCTGCAGGATTTTAATCCATTGCGGTGTAATGTGTTTCCAATGGTTTTCTTGGTGACTGTGGTCCCTGCTAATTTGAGGTCATTAACTAACTCCTCCCGTGTAGTTCTAGGATGCTTTTTCACCTTTCTCAGAACCATTGACACCCCACGAGGTGAGATCTTGCGTGGAGCCCCAGAGCGAGGTCGATTGATGGTCATTTTGTGCTCCTTCCATTTTCGAACAATCGCACCAACAGTTGTCACCTTCTCTCCCAGCTTCTTGCTAATGGTTTTGTAGCCCATTCCAGCCTTGTGCAGGTCTACAATTTTGTCTCTGACATCCTTGGACAGCTCTTTGGTCTTTCCCATGTTGGAGAGTTTGGAGTCTGCTTGATTGATTGATTCTGTGGACAGGTGTCTTTTATACAGGTGACTAGTTAAGACAGGTGTCCTTAATGAGGGTGACTAATTGAGTAGAAGTGTCTAACCACTCTGTGGGAGCCAGAACTCTTAATGGTTGGTAGGGGTTCAAATACTTATTTCACTCAATGAAATGCAAATCAGTTGCTATCTTTTATTTAAAGTTATTTTTTCGATTTTCCTTTTGATGTGCTATCTGCCACTGTTACAATAAACCTACCATTGAAATGATACTGTTCTGAGACTTTTCATTTCTTTGTCATTGGACAAACTTACAAAATCAGTGAGGGGTCAAATAATTATTTCCCCCACTGTATAATGCCCTCTTTAGTGCCCCCAGTAGTTATAATACAACCTATAGTGCACTCTGAGCTGTCCTACATTTAGACCATTTTCTTTACATAAAACAGGCATAGAAAATGGTGAATGAGACTAGTCTGCAGACCCGTCCCCTTCCTCGCCCTTCGATTTTAGACCTGGCGTTAGCAGGGCGAAGTCGCAGACAGTGGCACAACGGTTACGCCTGAAATATTCCTAATTTAGCTATATTTCAGAATAATAAATGACCCCCTATATTTTTACATTTGTTACCTTGGAGCCTGCAGTGATCTAGTGTTGTTGATGTGACGTCACCCCTGCAGCAGGGAAACCAAAATAACCTGAGCGCCAGCGCTGAATATGTCAGGGAATGCTCAGTTCTTAATTGTAGTCCTTGGGTGGGAAATTTTTAACAGGTTCCCCATTTAATAGGGAAAGGCAGACATGCAGCGTCATGACACATATGTAAGAAGTCATAAATAAAAATACATCATATACTGTATATGGTCTTCACATATAAACATCAAAATAAAGAGAAATCCATGTCACTTAACACATTGCAGGTAATACAAAGGAGACAAACACATGTAGATTGGCCTTGAGAAAGCGACAGAGGACACAAAACAGCCATTGGCTGATCTACATGTGTTTGCTTCCCAAGTGTTACCTGCAATAAAGCACAAAAATAAAGTTAGTGGCTATTGTTAATGGTGAGCGCAATGGAATATTAATTTATTTTAAAAGACGGTTTATCACTGATGACATGTAGCACCATAATTTACTGGCAGTGTAGCACTTTTGTAATGTAGAAGTGAAAAATGCAGAATATAGAACATGCTGTGATTCTCACACAACGCAGAACAGATGCAACGCTCATGTATGCAGACATACAGAAATTAATGGGTCAGGATTCAGTGGGGGTGCTATGCGTTCACTTCACGCATCGCACCCACGCAGAAAACTCGCTCGTGTGAAAGGGGCCTTATAGTGCCCCCAGGAGTTAAAATGCCCCTTATAGTGTCCCCAGTTGTTATAATGCCCCCTATAGTGTCCCCAGTAGTTATTGCATCACCTACAATGCCTCCAGTAGTTATAACCCCCCTATATTGCCCCGGTAGTTATATTGCCACCTACAGTGCTCCCAGTAATTATATTGCCCCTACAGTACCCAGTAATGAAAAAATGCTCCTTTTGGGTGTGAGTAGTTACAATCCCCCTATATTGCCACCAGTAGTTATAGCATCACCCATAGCATCTCCGGTACTGCCCACTATAGTTATATTACCCCCTATAGAGCCCTCAGTAGTTATCATGCTCCCTATAGTGTCCCCAGTAGTTATACTGCCCTCAGTAGTTATATTGCCCCCTATAGTGCTCCCAGTAGTTATAATGCCCCCTATAGTGCCCCTAGTAGTAATAATACCCCATATACAGTAGTCCCCCCAATAGTTATAATGCCTACTATAGTGCCTCCAGTAATTAAAATATTCCTCATAGTGCCACCAGTAGTTATGTCTTCTATAGTGTACCCAGTAGTTATAATACAACCTATAGTGCTCCCAGTAGTTATAATGCCTCCTATGGTGCTTACATTAGTTATAATGCCCCATACAGTCCCGCCAATAGTTATAATGCCCTCTTTAGTGCCCCCAGTAGTTATAATACAACCTATAGTGCACTCAGTAGTTATTATAGTGCCCCCTTCTGGTGACTCGTGCTCCATGCTTAAAACCGGCCTCTGCAGGCCTCAGCATGAGTTGGCATACCCTGTATGAGGCTTGTAGCCTATGATAGTGGGCATGGGAGCTAATGGCCCATGTGCCCTACAGCAGTATTCAACTGTATCACCGTTCTGAGTATAGTAAAACAGTTGTCTCACTTCAGCAAGTGGCATTTATCATGTAGAGAAAGTTAATACAAGCCACTTACTAATGTATGGTTATTACCAAGATTGCTTCCTTGATTTATTTTTCCATCACATTATACATTGCTCGTTTCCATGGTTATGACCGCCCTGCAACCCAGCAACAGTGGTCGTGCTTGCACACTATAGTAAAAAATGCCGGCCTCTCTGGTGGCTGGAAACATGGGAGTGCACAAAGGCTGGTGCTTTTCTATAGTTTGCAAGCACGACCACTGTTGATGGATTGTAGGATGGTCATAACCATGGAAACGAGCAGTGTATATTGTGATAGAAAAATGAATCCAGCTAGTAAAGGAAACAATATGGATGATAACAATAAATTAGTAAGTTGCTTGTATTAACTTTCTCTACATAATAAATGCTATTTGCTAAAGTGGCATAAACCCTTTAAGAGAATGGGCTCTGAACTACTGTCAACATGAGAATGGGGTTCAGCCAGTTCGGTTGTAATTTTAAAAACTGGATCTGGAGAACTGGTCAAATCCCTCCCCAGTTGCAGGCTATTCCACAGTGTTGGTTTCTTACTGAAGCCAGTCAATCCCTATAAAGAGTATAGTATATTCCCATTTTACTGTAATTTATGCAATTGAAGATTATTTCCATAGACTTGAATAGGGTGGTTCTCAAAGAAGAATGGTACAGTCGTCAAAATGTGTGCAACAAATCTGCCATGTGTGAATATACTGAAAATGAAAGAAGTAAACTGAAAGTATGTAGCAGCACTGTGGCCAAAGCAGGAGATGGGTGCAGATTCAGCTCTCACCAGTCCATAACAACGAGCGGAGGCAACTCTCCAGTCCAGAGCTGTCTGACACTGGGGGAATAAACATCCCTACTGCACTGGGTGCTGCTGCTTCTTCTCCTTTGTTTCTGAAAATAAAAGATTCATTCTTCAGTTTTATAGTCACATTTTTTTGATAAAGATCTTGAAATCCATTATATAAATATCTGCAACCAATTCTTTGTTTTAGGACCCTTTACATATGTCGATGATCAGGAACAAAAACCATTGGTCCCGACCATTGTCCTGTGTAGAAGTGCCGCCAGTCCCATCTTTGTCAGGTGATTGCATCTTTCGTCAGCAGTACATTGAATGGGGATTCCAAAAAGTAGGCGTGTTCGGCCATAGCATTGAATAGAGAGAGCTGAACCTCCTTGCCATTCCCAGTGGAGGGCAACGGGTCCCTGTTCTTGAGATAGCAGACTAGACATTTATGGCATACTGTGTGGTTATGTTCCACTGGTGTAAAGGAAAATGGGCTTAGTTGCCCATAACAACCAATCAGATTCCACAATTTTTCAGAGCTCATTTGGACAATGAAAGGTGGAAGCTGATTGGTTGCTAGGGGCAACTAAGACAGTTTTCCTTTACACCAGATAAATCTCCCTCAAAGTGTCTGGGTGGGAAAACCCAGTTAAAAATGAAGCTATCCATTAGTTCAGCTCCAATGCAGACCTATGCATCCACACAGCAATAGATAGAAAATAACCCCATGTAGCCTGATCGGGCAGCTGTACTTTACTACACAGAGTCTGTTGTCTCTTACTATGGATAGCCAAAGGTTTGCACAGGCGGTGTACTAATAAATATACAGAATGAAGACCTATTGCAAAGTTAGAGAACATGTCAGTGTAAGGCAGCAGCAGGTTATAGAGCAGGCAGAGCTGAACAATTTGATATACAGTTACGCGGGAAAAGTCTTATTCATTTACCTTATTTTTCGCCCCATAAGACACCTCCCCCGTATACAACTATCAGTGACTGACAACTATGTATGTATACACACTTACACACAGAATGCTATCATTCACTGATAACACCTCCCCCGTGTACAACTATCAGTGACTGATAGCTATCTACGTATACACACTTACACAGAGAATGCTATCAATCACTGATATCACCTCCCCTGTGATCAATGAGGATAGAAACAGTAGAGATTTACATTAACAAATGTCAAGTTCATTGAATTTTTCAACACAACTTTCCCTCTTCTCTAAAACATACTGTCTGCAGATTGCACTGCATTTTTTGGTGACAAGTCCTCTTTAAAGGGGTTATTCGAGATAGGACATCAGTATCTGATCGGTAGGCCTGTTTTTACTAGGCGGAGTGACAACATGTTCGTGTGTCATGTGGCCTAAGCGCAGCTGAGCCCCATTCAAGTGAAAGGGGCTGAGCGCTATACCAAGCACAGCCGCTATACAATGTTCAGAGCTGTGCTTGGTGAGCAGGGAGAAGACTGCGGCACTCACAGGAGCGCGGGTGCATTCTCAAAACAGCTGATCGGTGGGGGTCCCGGGTGTCGGACCCCCACAGATCAGATACTGATGACCTATCCAAAGGATAGGTCATCAGTTAAAAAATCTCAGAAGAGCATCCGTCACCATGATAAACCCTAATAAACCAGGCATACTGCCTGGTAAGGTTGATCACGGTGGATAAAAAAGGATGTGGTCTTGCAGCATAATTATTACGTTTATTTTTATATAAATGGGGTGATTGGAGCACTGGATGTGGGTCTAGAGCCTCGGAGCACCGCTTCACCTCCTCCTGTCTGTCCGGATGCCACCTGTATATAGTCAGACAAAAGCAGTGCTCCAAATGCATCATACGGCATGTGCCACTTGTTGCATCTTTAGAAGGTCTTGTCCCCCAGTGTGTTCTGAGCCATCAGGTACAATGGGATGCATGGTTTCCATGACAACAGTGACTGCTGTAAGTCAGTGTTTTGAAGCCAGTAGATACAAGGGTTTTCCCATCTCAACTTCTGTGGCATATCTCTAGGATATGTTACAAATGTCAGATAGCTGACGGGTGAAATGAAGGATAGCACACTGCACATATACCTATTTGTCTTTTGTGGCATATCCTACTGACATGCCACAAATGCTGAGAGTGGAGAACCCTGTAAAGAAAAAGAGGCAGGAAAGCTATAAGAATTACCACCCTGAACCCCCTCTGTTCCTGCACCACCTGCTTTGTTTTCCTGAATGCATCCGTGATGTGCCTAGTAATTCTGTACGTGACCGCTGCAGCCAATCTCTGGTCTCAGCAATCTTGTGCAAGTGATGTGCTGCAGCAGTCACATGCGGTATACAGACAATTCATTGCTGCAGTCAAAAAAACAAAGCCTGACGGGTCAGCCGGAACAGAGGGGCTTTTAAAAGGGAAAGTAAGTAAAATATGTTTTAATCTTTTATTTTTTGCAATGTACTCTAATACCTTCCCTGCCTTTTTTCAGTTAACTCAGACGATCCCTTTAAGGGTTTTGTACCACCCCTTTTATAAATGCAGACCTGATGACAATGCACAGCACCTCTATAGCGTTACATGGAAGGCGGCATCCACATCATGACTATTATTTCAGTTTATCTGTTCTGCTACAGGAACAGAGAAACAGAAAATGCCTCATCCAAGCACATGAGCAGCACCATCTGCCCATCTCTTGCCCTGGGGCGATCGCCTCACCTCTCGGTCATGTTAGGGTCATGAACACGGCAGCAATGTGGGCACAGCCGGGCAACGGGCGTCTGCATGAGCCCTTACCATCATAAACAGCAGGGCATGCTCTGCATTGGAGGCTTCTAAAAGACACAGCCTACGCTGCACAGCCTCCTGTGGGCACCAGGTAAACATTCAGAAGGATCGCATATAAAATGAATAACTGCCACTAGATGGAGCCATTCTCCTGATGTCATCATCCTCGGCTGCACAACGGTTACCTCCTTGGCTTCCTGCAGCTCCGCGCCTGGGGCCATCCTCCTGATGTCGTCATCCTTGTTCCTCCTCCGCTTCCTGCAGCTCCGCGCCTGGGGCCATCCTCCTGATGTCGTCATCCTTGTTCCTCCTCCGCTTCCTGCAGCTCCGCACCCTTCATGAACCCTGCCTCCTCTTGGATCCCATCCCTCGCTGTTCCGCTGCAAAGAAGCCGTTAGGTTACTATGACAACGATCACTATTGCAATACACTGTTGTTAGGTGGTTTCTGATTGGTCAACAGTTCACTGCCCACGTGATTGCAATAGACCAATGAAATTTTCACATTATCAATGGCGCAAGCCTCTGGTCCCAATGTGTACTAGTGTCTCTACCAGGCTTATGCAGGGCTGTCCTTAGGGATGTGCGACCTCTGCCATCGCACAGGGCGCATCACTCCTGGCTGTGAAGGGGGCGCCACAGCACATGTGCTTGCTGCAGGCAGGAGGCTGTCA
>NW_024400147.1:0-47178 GCF_905171765.1 Bufo bufo
GGTGTTCTGTGCAAATCTGCTGCCCATACAAATCTGCTGCCCGCGTCACTTCCTGTCTGTACGTGCGGCTTCTTAGGTAGGTGTGTTCTAAATCCTGTAATCTTATTGGCTATATGGAGGGCTTGTCTCAGGGCAGCTGATCTTAACAGCTGCTTTCGGTGAACGCGCGGGCAGCAGATTTGCACAGCGCAGGGCTGTGTGAACGCGCAGGGGCAGCAGATTCGCATGGTAAGCACAGTGTATGTTATTTGTGCTTAAACCTATATAGGGCACAGTTGGCAGACTCGGAGGGGGCATCTTTTATTGGGGGACAGTGGGCAGACTTGGATTGGGCATCGGACACTTAAAGGGGGCCTCCGATGCATCATGTAAACCTATATAGGGGACAGTTGGCAGATTCGGAGGTGGCATCTTTTATTGGTGGACAGTGGGCAGACTTGGACTGGGCATCGGACACTTAAAGGGGGCCTCCGATGCATCATGTAATCCTATATAGGGGACAGTTGGCAGACTTGGAGGTGGCATCTTTTATTGGAGGACAGTGGGCAGACTTGGACTGGGCATCGGACACTTAAAGCAGGCCTCCGATTCTTCATATATTCAAAGCAGGGCAGCAGATTTGCACGGTAGCCTCAATGTATTTTATCTGTGCTGAAACCTATATAGGGGACAGTTGGCAGACTTGGAGGTGGCATCTTTTATTGGGGGACAGTGTGCAGACTTGGATTGGGCATCGGACACTTAAAGCAGGCCTCCGATTCTTCATATATTCAAAGCAGGGCAGCAGATTTGCACGGTAGCCTCAATGTATTTTATCTGTGCTGAAACCTATATAGGGGACAGTTGGCAGACTTGGAGGTGGCATCTTTTATTGGGGGACAGTGGGCAGACTTGGATTGGGCATCGGACACTTAAAGCAGGCCTCCGATGCATCATATATTCAAAGCAGGGCAGCAGATTTGCACGGTAGCCTCAATGTATTTTATCTGTGCTAAAACCTATATAGGGGACAGTTGGCAGACTTGGAGGTGGCATCTTTTATTGGGGGACAGTGTGCAGACTTGGATTGGGCATCGGACACTTAAAGCAGGCCTCCAATTCTTCATATATTCAAAGCAGGGCAGCAGATTTGCACGGTAGCCTCAATGTATTTTATCTGTGCTAAAACCTATATAGGGGACAGTTGGCAGATTCGGAGGTGGCATCTTTTATTGGTGGACAGTGGGCAGACTTGGATTGGGCATCGGACACTTAAAGGGGGCCTCCGATGCATCATGTAATCCTATATAGGGGACAGTTGGCAGACTTGGAGGTGGCATCTTTTATTGGGGGACAGTGTGCAGACTTGGATGGGGGCATCGGACACTTAAAGCAGGCCTCCGATGCATCATGTATTCAAAGCAGGGCAGCAGATTTGCACGGTAGCCTCAATGTATTTTATCTGTGCTGAAACCTATATAGGGGACAGTTGGCAGACTCGGAGGTGGCATCTTTTATTGGGGGACAGTGTGCAGACTTGGATTGGGCATCGGACACTTAAAGCAGGCCTCCGATTCTTCATATATTCAAAGCAGGGCAGCAGATTTGCACGGTAGCCTCAATGTATTTTATCTGTGCTGAAACCTATATAGGGGACAGTTGGCAGACTTGGAGGTGGCATCTTTTATTGGGGGACAGTGGGCAGACTTGGATTGGGCATCGGACACTTAAAGCAGGCCTCCGATGCATCATATATTCAAAGCAGGGCAGCAGATTTGCACGGTAGCAATATATTGGGGGGTGTCTGCGCAGTATATGGGGGGGGTGTCTGCACAGTATATTTTCTGGGGGTCTACGCAGTATATTGGGGGTTGTCTGTGCTATATATTGGGGTGGTCTGTGAAGTATATTGGGGTCGCCTGTGCGTTAGATGTTTGGGGGCAGTGTATTATATTTGGGGGAGCTGTGCAGCACGTGTGGCCTGTGTGTAAGATGTGTACAACCCTAGTTTCACCAAAAAATATTTTTTTCCTAGATCTCCTCTGCCATGGCATGCTTTTTGCTACGAAACTGCAGCCATCTCGTCACTCATTGGAGAAGGATGAGAAGCTGCCCCCCAGCCAGAGGGACACATCTGCCACCAAATCCGTCGCTCACTGGATTCTGTCATCTCCGTCTCTGTGTCTCCCACAATCCGTGTGTCTGTCTGCTGTATATGTGGACCGTCTGCTGCACTGCGTCTGTTCTGCCATTTACTCTAACCTGTTTTTTTTTGTGTGTCCCAACTCTGACCAGCATGTTCTCCTATGGAACACGAAGTACCTGAAGTGGATTGAAGAAGCCCATGTTTGAGGCCCGCGCCCCCGGCTGGAGCAGTGAAGGGGCATCTGACAGGTGACAAGCTGCTCCTGTTTGCACCGCTACTTCAGCATTGTGTACGGTGATCACCGCGAGGTCAGAGGTCGGCAACCATAGGCCGTCCACATGCTGTGAATTACATCTCCCATCATGCTGGCAAATCATAATGAGAGGTGTAGTCCAAAACATCTGGAATACCAAATGTGTATGAATGAAAAGCATGGTGTGTGTGACTGGTCAGTAACAAGGGTTGGAGCCTTGACGTGGCGTTACTGCTCACATGTGTGTCCATGTGCCAATTCAACCAATGTGAGTGACTGTAATACTGATGAGGTAACTAAATACTGTGACGATGGAGAATTAAACGACCGTATCTCCTACACACTGCTTACACCGTGACTGTATCTCCTACACACTGCTTACACCGTGACTGTATCTCCTACACACTGCTTACACCGTGACTGTATCTCCTACACACCGCTTACAGCGTAGCAAAAGACAAAGAGGGAGCAGTGGCCAAAAGCAGAACAGCACAAGGAGTGGTGACCAGCTTATATTCTCAGGGTCACTACGGCCAGCATCACCCGATTGACACAATCGCTACTAATTTGGACATAGTGGGATCGCAAAGGGGGGGAGGGGGTGGTTCACATTCACAGGCTACTGCCTGTGCCTGCTTGGCTGACCGCAACTTTGAAGATTACTTAAATAAAAACAGGAGTCATCTTATTCCACAACTGTATTTTATTAATAGATATTGTATTGATTAATATTTAAATCATAAATAATATTGTTTTCAACAGGACACGTACAATACATCACAATGTCATAAGTATTAGCTAAAAATACACCCTTTCACCATGTGTTGTTGTGCTCTGGGGGGGGGGGGGGTTAAAAAAAATTTGTTTCATTTATTCTTTTCCTTTAAAATACTGTTAGCAATCAGGTGATTTGTATACTGTTAATACGTTAAGATATTAACAGTTCTGTTGTATTCAGATGACACCAAATAATGACAGCTTGGCTGGCACAATTTGATATGTCCATATTTGTTTAAAAATTAGATTAGTAGATTAAATTATATAAAAAAAATAATAGTACCAAATTATTTTTTTACAGTTTTTAACTATAACTCATATAGAAACAAAAACAAGGAAAAGGTTACTCGGCAACCGTTCAACACAATGGGGAGTCCTGTTTTCCAACTGTTCTAAAAAGCAGATTCTCAAATTCGATGGACTGTGTTCACAATTGTACAACAGGTGTCAAACATTTCCCGTTTGCATCCAACAACAGTCTGTGTGGCATCATCCTACAAGCGGATGTTTAAAATACGCTTCTTTCAGCCCGGTCATGGAACACCTCTAGTGGCCACTCATCAGATGGTCACTATAGGTGCTTCCTAGTGCAGTGTTGCACAACGTGGAGGGCATGATTGCATGCTAGGGTGTGGAAAGGCGGGATCCAGGGGGCCCAAGTAAATTCTTGCCCAGGGTCCAATCAATATTAAAGATGGCCCTGAGTGTATGACATGTGCTGGGCTACATACTACAGTGTATGACATGTGCTAGGCTACATACTTATTATTAGATTAGTATATTGTGATAACTAGGGTATAGTATTAATCTTTTTATATATGACCATTTAAGATGTATCCCTTCTTCAAAGTAGTCACCTGGAGGACACTGGTTGTCTCTGTTGAGCAAAAATGTAAAAAATTTGAGGTTAGTTTACAAACCTACAACAATATTAGAGAGACATTGACAATTACTATAGTATCACAAAATTTAAAAAAAAATTAAATTTTTGTTTGCTAAATGGGAATCCAAGTGAAAGTATCTTACATGGAGCTCTTCCTTAGTCTTCCTCCTCCGTCGCAGGACACAGCGTTAGCCTCAGTCGATCCAACAAAGAAAAAGGTAAGATTGTTAGCTTGAATAGTTACCTGTTGAAGACTGAAAGTGCACGTAAGGTAGTCTAAACTCTACCGTTTTGTTCTTAGACAAGTATCTTACATGGAGCTCTTCCTTAGTCTTCCTCCTCCTCCGTCGCAGGACACAGCGTTAGCCTCAGTCGATCCAACAAAAAAAAAGGTAAGATTGTTAGCTTGAATAGTTACCTGTTGAAGACTGAAAGTGCACGTAAGGTAGTCTAAACTCTACCGTTTTGTTCTTAGACAAGTATCTTACATGGAGCTCTTCCTTAGTCTTCCTCCTCAGTCGCAGGACACAGCGTTAGCCTCAGTCGATCCAACAAAGAAAAAGGTAAGATTGTTAGCTTGAATAGTTACCTGTTGAAGACTGAAAGTGCACGTAAGGTAGTCTAAACTCTACCGATTTGTTTTTAGAAAATGATCTGGAGCTCTTCATTAGTCTTCCTCCTCCGTCGCAGGACACAGCAGTTGTGCAATCAGCATGCTAAAAGATAATGTTAGAGAGAAAATTTTTCCAAATGAGAAAATGACAAACCTCAATTAACTGTAATTATTAGATTGATCAGATATTTCAAGGGAAGGAGTTTATTGCTATATATATTTATGAGAACAAGTAAAGGGTCATACCTAGATGTTATTATGTCTGTATGTCTTGTGGATTATTTTAAGAATAAATTTACAGTTGGATGTTATTATATGTGCACATTTTGTATGAATGTAATTATCTAGATTAACCATTTGGAGATAGTTAGATATACCGGACCTTTGTACTGTAGTAGGGCACATGCTATTTCCATTCTTGCATCCCTTATATGTTCCTCCGTGGTCTTGACTTCCCAGATGGTCCTTGTTTGTAGGAATTCCTTGGCGAACTTCAAAAAAATAAAAATAAAATTTTTTAAAAACATTTCTGATTTTGAACGACAGTGACATGATTCTTTGCATAGAATTTAAGTTGGTTATAAATAAATTTACCAGCAGAACTAAAACGCCACAGCTACTCGAATCTTGCTGGTTGTTGTGATACTGGATCCAGGTCTTCCACTCTGCGGCTTGTTCTTCTGGCTTGTACTTGCTCAAGAATAGACTGTCAATCAAGCATAAAACATTTTTTTTGATAATGGCTTTAAATGTATACTACAACATACATGTTTTGCCTAGTCTCTTGGACAGCGTTAAGTCTTAATGGAAACAACCGTACTTCCAGTTCTTCTGAATTTTGTCAAGATAGCAGGTTTCGTTACCCTGGGGATCCATCACCACAAGCACTTTCTCGGACATGATCACCACCTAATAAAAATAATAAGAGCTAAGTAGAGTGAAGATATTACAAACATATCTATTTAAATAAAAAAAAAAACAATTAAAGCACTGAATTCAATAACAACCCAAATACACATTATTAGGGCATCCATGGAAAACATTTAACGAAATTCGTTCAATGATATTTTATAGACTAAGAACAATGTGGATAATGGCTTTATTTAAGACAATGAAAGTTATACCTACTTGTAGCTGTAATAGAGTATAAATAAAATTTATACATGGTAGCATTGAGATTGTACTTCTACATATTGAAATATACACCGTAATTACATTAAACTTTAATACATGATTAAATAAGTAGAACATAAACAATGATTTGACCAATATATACCATCAAAATCCAGTGGGCTCCAACATTAATAGGGCATATCCATATATCTTCATCTGGAAACTTGACCTGAAAGAAGGTTAGGAAACATTGCCTTATCAAATGTATGTATAAATCATAAACTTAATTTTAAAAAAAAGGATTTTTATTATAGAATTATATATTATAAATACAAATTTAAACAGTAACCAACCTTTCCAAGTGTTTCTATTTTTCCGTAAAACAACACCGAGGACAAAACAGCATCAAACTGGCGCACAGGTTCCTATTGAAATGCAATAAAAGTTAGCAAGTAATCTAACTAAAGCAAAGGACATAAAAAATGAAGTAATGTACGTAACACTTGCCTCATGCTTCGCTATCAGATGATGGATATAGGCGTCAATAACCTGCATCATACAATATAAAATCGATTACACATATACACATCAGTTAATCATACTTGTCAATATTATGTATTTTTTTTACCTCGTCCACCAGCCAGTTATTGCCATGTAGTGTACAAAAGGATGAACTATACAGCTTGTATGGTCCAACAACTGCTTGCACAGAGCCGTCGTCTTCAGCTTTCCACAGCATATGAACTAAAATAGAAAAAAAAAAATAATTTGAAACTCCTGGTCGGTAATAGCAATCTGGGACCAATACCTAATACTGGTTGAGTCTGCCCAATCCTAAAATTTACTTAAGGTTAAGAAATCTAAAATTTTGAGTTCAGTCCTACAAATATTAACCACCTACCATGAATTTTACTTAATCACTGTAAATAAAAACTTTTGTAGTGCTGCTGTTATGCAAAGGGTGAAAAACTCAACCAGTATTGGGTCAAATAAAAAAACCAGAACATGTATTGTTCAAATTCATACTGATTTTATTTAATGTAATGCCAAACGGTGGCAAATACTGAAAGCCTAAATATTAAAGGGCAGAAATAGCTAAAGAGTTAAAGGCCAAACCAACAGGGCACGGCCAAACAGAAGACCAACGTGGTCAAACAAACTTTTTTACAACCAGTATATGCTACCTCGTTCTTCTATGCTGGGTTCCACATTGATTGATACTGAGGGCTTTAAAATAAATGTCAAAATCAATATTCATTGCTTACTGTTAACATATTATAATTTCAATTGCACATAGTAGAATATTACAATTGCCACGTAATTTACTGTGGATGGTACCAGTACATGTCAGACACTCCCAACTCGTTACTTTAAATGACATGTTCCGGCCGATTATTATTGTGTCTCTGATCTCGTGAATACGTGACCTGTTGTATCCCTTGTTCCCTGTTCCACTCACTGGTTACCTTCACTCCTGTATTGGTTAAGTAAGATTTCGCCTACACTTATGACATTAATACATAATGTGTAAAGTACCTTTATTCTTAATCCCCTTTTCAATTGTACACATAAAATATCTATGAAAATCAGATGTATTATAGATACATATGTAACTATGAACTTATTTGTCTGTACCAATTTCAACTCAATGTTGACATACCTGTAAAGTGCTTTCCTTGTCTGTTCCTATCCAGTTGATGACAGAGGTCCGTTGTGGTCCTGGGGACAGGTGGGTGCTGTCTTCCTGAGCCATGGTCACATCTTTTTCCGACTTCTTGACTGTGATCCTCTCACTTCTTCTGAATGGCTTTATGTGGTCAACGTTGATCTTCTTCTTTAACGTAACGCCATTGGAATTCGCAAGTTTCACCACCTTGCCGCACAGCTCCTTGATAACATAAGGACCAGAGAAATCAGGCTCCATCTGTCCACCTTTCCTACCACTCTTTCTCATATTATATAGGAGGACCTCATTGCCGATACTATACACCACATCTTTGTATTTCTTCAGCACTTTCTTGGCATGCTTCGTCTTCTGTATTTCCTGGGCTTTATCAATGTGTTCCTTGGTGCTTTCCTTGATCTTCTCCATCGATGATGTCTTTTCCTCAACGAAGGCAGTGTACGTTTTCTCATCCGGAAGAATGATGCTCGAAAGCTGTGTAGAATATACAAAATAAAAGGCAAAAATTTATTTTAAATTACATTGTCTATATAAAACTTTGTCCATATGTATATAATATTAAAGTTACTTTACAAATTCACCAAAAAAAAAAAAAAAAAAAAAAAAAAAAATTCACCGGAAGTTCAACTGGAACCTCGGAGGGGAATACAGCCTCTCTCCCGTACATCAAACGAAATGGCGAGTACTTGGTGGTGGTTTGGACCTTCGATCTGATGGAGAATAAGGTAGCGTCCAAAAACACGTCCCAGTTGTTCTGCTTCTCATTTACCAGCTTCGTCAGGGCTCTAAAAAGAATGGCATAACAAAAAACATTACCTTTGATATTGTAATTAACGAACGATTGCCAGATAATATCAGATTACTATACAATAATTTGCCAAGCATCTGGTACAATAGGACATATGAAATTGTGTTGGACGGTGATTTAAAAAAAATAAAATAAATTCTTATAGTGAAAATACAATGCTTCTTTGAAAAAAAATAAGTGATTCTTTCTAACTTTTAAATAGTTCAAAATTAATTTTGAAGGAGTTGGGGCATTAAAACAGTAAGAGATGGCCTAGGTTTAGGAAAAGGAAATAATAAAATGAACTATTTCAAATGTGCCAGAATGGATCTATTAAATTTATTTTTTATATTTTAAGAGCAATTATGTTCTTAATATGTGATTGACCGAGAGCATACTACTTATTTTGAACACTTGCCTTTTGATATTATGATTGGTCTTTTCATCCAATCCGTTCGTCTGTGGGTGGTACGCCGCTGTCACACTTCTTTCGATACCCAAAATGGAACACAGTTGGCTGTTCAGCTTTAACAAAAAATAAAAAAAAAATTTTTACAGTGCCATTATCATAGCAAACAGCTTACATGTTAACTAACCGATTTAACATACAAGAGCACAGGGGAAATACACATACTTGGTTCACAAACTCTCTACCCTGGTCCGAAAGGATTCTCTTGGGACAACCATGTCGATATACCATGGAGCAGATATGGCGTCCGACCTCCGCAGCAGTCTTTGTTCTCAATGGGAATGCCTCCACCCATTTGGAGAAATAATCCGTAGCCGTCAAGATGTATTGGAAGCCATCAACCGTCTTAGGAAGAGGACCAGTTAGGTCGATCCCGACAAGCTCCCAGACAGCAGATACCTATTGGGAATAGAATATGTTATTTATAATTTTTGGACTTACATTTTGTAACACCAAGGGTATATTTAATTTTAGACAAGATATTTACCTTTATACACTGTAACGGCTGTGGAGCAGCGATTGGTTTTCCAGACTTCTGGCATTGAGGGCATTCCTGGATCTAATGAAAATGGCATGTTATTGGTGTACACCTTTCCTCCTAATACCAAATACGGATTAGAATGGTTTCTTACCCATCTAGTAATATCAACATGCATTCCATGCCAGAAGAATCGCGATCCGATGGCCGATCGTGTTCGGTTGATCCCGGAATGTCCTCCAATGGGCGACGCGTGAAATTCCACGAAGATTCTACAGGCCTCTTCCTCGTTTTTCACAAATCTTCGGTTTTCTAAGAACAACTCTCCATCTTACAAGAAAAATTTAAATATTAGAGCTTTATTTAGTGAAAAATTGTATGTGCACAGATAATCAGAAGGAGTGTCTTTGTAATACTAACCCTTTAAGGCAAATTTTGATGCGGTACGTCGTAGTGCCTGCCTCTGTATCTTCTTAGACTCAGACGGGTACTCTCCAAAGCTGATGAAATTGAAGACTTCCTTGTAGATTTTCTCCATATCTTTAAAAAGAAAACACAATGCTCATTGTCCTTTGGTCAGAAGACCAAAAAAACATAATAACTCTTCCTGCAATCCATCACCTTTTTACATCGGTAAGGGCTCTTTCACACTTGCGTTGTCCGGATCCGGCGTGTACTCTATTTGCCGGAATTACACGCCGGATCCTGAAAAACGCAAGTGAACTGAAAGCATTTGAAGACGGAGCCGTCTTCAAAATGCGTTCAGTGTTACTATGGCACCCAGGACGCTATTAAAGTCCTGGTTGCCATAGTAGTAGTGGGGAGCAGTATAGTTTCAGTCCGTGCGGCTCCCGGGGCGCTCCAGAATGACGTCAGAGCGCCCCATGCGCATGGATGACGTGTACATGCGATCACGTCATTCATGAGCGTGGGGCGCCCTGACGTCACTCTGGAGCGCCCGGGGAGCCGCACGGATGGTAAGTATACTGCTCCCCCGCTCCACTACACTTTACCATGGCTGCCAGGACTTTAGCGTCTTGGTAACCATTCAGAAAAAGCTAAACGTCGGATCCGGCAATGCGCCGAAACGACGTTTAGCTTAAGGCCGGATCCGGATTAATGCCTTTCAATGGGCATTAATTCCGGATCAGGCCTTGCGGCAAGTGTTCATGATTTTTGGCCGGAGCAAAAAGCGCAGCATGCTGCGGTATTTTCTCCGGCCAAAAAACGTTCCGGTCCTGAACTGAAGACATCCTGATGCATCCTGAACGGATTTCTCTCCATTCAGAATGCATTGGGATAAAACTGATCAGGATTCTTCTGGCATAGAGCCCCGAACAACGGAACTCTATGCCGGAATAAAAGAACGCAAGTGTGAAAGAGCCCCAAGTACTAAATAACTATCCTTTTCACTATACTAAAACTGTCTTATAACAAGGAAATTGACCAAACTATACTTTAACCTGGAGTGAATGTTGTAAGATAGGTTTATACTCACTGCTCATGATGAAATCAAAAACTTTTAGACAGATGAATCAACGACAAATCCTTTATTAGAAAAAAAAGAAAATATTTTAAAATCTAACAATGTAAAAAATAATGTATTGTAATAACTCACGGTTTAGACGTATGAAATCCCCAGACAAGGATCAAGGAATTCTGAGCAAATTACATTTGGAGCCTATAACGATTCAATATTATTAGTTGATTGAAAAATTTACTTAACTGTATTGGGAATACTCACCAACACAGAATCTAAACAAACAGGACACTGCTATGGCAAATTACTGAATAAGATACCAAGCCTGTGAATAAAGAATAAAGAAACACGGCACATGTCACAGATGTTTTTATGTACTACATAATATTATTATTCGGCAGTGAAGGAGTCTCTACTATATATATATATAAACACACACACACACACACACACACACACACACACACACACACACACACCACACCGGTACGCAAACAAGAAACCTTTAACACATTGTACAATACAATCCTTTGTTTAGGAGGATAAACAAACTTTAGCGCTAAAGGACGAGCGTTATCGTCCTGTAGTCGTTCCTTCCCCCCGCGTGTGAGGTCCACCAATCTGCGGCTGTTACTGACAACCGGATCCCTGCTGCATCTCGCAATGCGCATGCGCAGTGTCGGCATCATGTTCATTCCCTGTACTGGCATCAGCACAGGGAACGAACTACGCATGCGCTAGCTCGCGCATCGCGAGATTTCGGCGCTACAGCTCTGTGACGTCAGCCAGCAAGGAGGAGATTCGGAGGACGCGGGGCGGTGCTAGGCTCCTTTACGCTTGACTCCTCTCCGGATACAGGACTCATATCAGGTCATTTGTATATGGATCAAAAAGGTTTTTTTTTTTTCACAGGTGTGTGAAACAATCTCTCTCCTTTTGATAACATGGCCAACCTCTGTACTCACTGTCACTATGAATGCAATGCACTGCAGCGAACGGGCCGGCCGGCGCATGACTGACATCACTTAGTAACGCTCCTGCTCGCTGCCGCTCGCTTCAGTGCATTCATAGTGACAGTGAGTACAGAGGCGGCCATGTTATCAATAGGAGAGAGATTGTTTCACACACTAGTAAAATACTTTACACAAAGCCAGTTATGTGCGCAGTTTAGGACACATGAGGGGACACATAGGGCCATGAGGGGGACCAGCATAAGATGCTATATGTCTTATGCTGGCCCCCCTCATGGCCCTATGTGTCAGAACACATTCCCTATAACAGCATCCTCCACGGATCCACCCCATAACAGCGTCCTCCACAGACCCCCCACATAACAGCGTCCTCCACAGACACCCCACATAACAGCGTCCTCCACAGACACCCCACATAACAGCGTCCTCCACAGACACCCCACATAACAGCGTCCTCCACAGATACCCCACATAACTTTTAGCCAAACCATTTTTTTTTTATAAATCACAGAAAAAAAATGCACCAAACGGATATACCACTGACTATACTGGCTAGTCATAAATGCAGATATTAAAAGCTGAGACTTTCGCCAATATATTCCTGTCAGGAAAATATCGGAGCCCTTCATGCACCACGTCACGGTCACTCAGCATGGCAGAGGGTCCTACCACTGCTCTAACTATGGTGTGAACACGGTCTGAAGGTGATGTAATCCAGTTCACAGCCAGGCTTCCACGCAAACGCCTAGCAGGACAACTAGTGCAATGTGAACAAAGCCAGACTGTAAGCCACATCGCGCCGACATCCTCCACCGTATGCATTTTTTGCTGGGGATAGTAGTTTGCTGCGGTCCACATGCGGTGGGGCTGCTCCCCCAATGTAAAACACGCTACAGTGTTAGGGGTTGAGCAACTCCTCCAGAATTGCCACTACATTTTTTTTTTTACCCAAACATTTTTTTTTATCAAAGACATGTAGAACAATACATTTAGAGAAAAATTTATATATGGATGTCGGTTTTTTTTCAAAATTTTACAACTGAAAGTGAAAAATGTCATTTTTTTTGCAAAGAAATCGTTAAATTTTGATTAATAACAAAAAAAGTAAGAATGTCAGCAGCAATGAAATACCGCAAAATGAAAGCTGTATTTGTGAGAAGAAAAGGAGGTAAAATTCATTTGGGTGGTAAGTTGCATGACTGAGCAATAAACGGTGAAAGTAGTGTAGGTCAGAAGTGTAAAAAGTGGCCTGGTCATTAACCACCTCAGCCCCCAGTGCTTAAACACCCTGAAAGACCAGGCCACTTTTTACACTTCTGACCTACACTACTTTCACCATTTATTGCTCGGTCATGCAACTTACCACCCAAATGAATTTTACCTCCTTTTCTTCTCACTGATAGAGCTTTCATTTGGTGGTATTTCATTGCTGCTGACATTTTTACTTTTTTTGTTATTAATCGAAATTTAACGATTTTTTTGCAAAAAAATGACATTTTTCACTTTCAGTTGTAAAATTTTGCAAAAAAAACGACATCCATATAGAAATTTTGCTCTAAATTTATAGTTCTACATGTCTTTGATAAAAAAAAAAATGTTTGGGTAAAAAAAAAATGGTTTGGGTAAAAGTTATAGCGTTTACAAACTATGGTACAAAAATGTGAATTTCCGCTTTTTGAAGCAGCTCTGACTTTCTGAGCACCTGTCATGTTTCCTGAGGTTCTACAATGCCCAGACAGTACAAACACCCCACAAATGACCCCATTTCTGAAAGTACACACCCTAAGGTATTCGCTGATGGGCATAGTGAGTTCATAGAACTTTTTATTTTTTGTCACAAGTTAGCGGAAAATGATGATTTTTTTTTTTTTTTTTTTTTTTTCTTACAAAGTCTCATATTCCACTAACTTGTGACAAAAAATAAAAAGTTCTATGAACTCACTATGCCCATCAGCGAATACCTTGGGGTCTCTTCTTTCCAAAATGGGGTCACTTGTGGGGTAGTTATACTGCCCTGGCATTCTAGGGGCCCAAATGTGTGGTAAAGAGTTTGAAATCAAATTCAGTAAAAAATGACGAGTGAAATCCGAAAGGTGCTCTTTGGAATATGGGCCCCTTTGCCCACCTAGGCTGCAAAAAAGTGTCACACATCTGGTATCCCCGTACTCAGGAGAAGTTGAGGAATGTGTTTTGGGGTGTCTTTTTACATATACCCATGCTGGGTGAGATAAATATCTTGGTCAAATGACAACTTTGTATAAAAAAATGGGAAAAGTTGTCTTTTGCCAAGATATTTCTCTCACCCAGCATGGGTATATATAAAATGACACCCCAAAACACATTCCCCACCTTCTCCTGAGTACGGAGATACCAGATGTGTGACACTTTTTTGCAGCCTAGGTGGGCAAAGGGGCCCATATTCCAAAGAGCACCTTTCGGATTTCACTCATCATTTTTTACAGAATTTGTTTTCTAACTCCTTACCACACATTTGGGCCCCTAGAATGCCAGGGCAGTATAACTACCCCACAAGTGACCCCATTTTGGAAAGAAGACACCCCAAGCTATTCCGTGAGGGGCATGGCGAGTTCCTAGAATTTTTTATTTTTTGTCACAAGTTAGTGGAAAATGATGATTTTTTTTTTTTTTTTTTTTTTCATACAAAGTCTCATATTCCACTAACTTGTGACAAAAAATAAAAACTTCCATGAACTCACTATGCCCATCAGCGAATACCTTGGGGTCTCTTCTTTCCAAAATGGGGTCACTTGTGGGGTAGTTATACTGCCCTGGCATTCTAGGGGCCCAAATGTGTGGTAAGGAGTTTGAAATCAAATTCTGTAAAAAATGACGAGTGAAATCCGAAAGGTGCTCTTTGGAATATGGGCCCCTTTGCCCACCTAGGCTGCAAAAAAGTGTCACACATCTGGTATCCCCGTACTCAGGAGAAGTTGAGGAATGTGTTTTGGGGTGTCTTTTTACATATACCCATGCTGGGTGAGATAAATATCTTGGTCAAATGACAACTTTGTATAAAAAAATGGGAAAAGTTGTCTTTTGCCAAGATATTTCTCTCACCCAGCATGGGTATATGTAAAATGACACCCCAAAACACATTCCCCACCTTCTCCTGAGTACGGAGATACCAGATGTGTGACACTTTTTTGCAGCCTAGGTGGGCAAAGGGGCCCATATTCCAAAGAGCACCTTTCGGATTTCACTCGTCATTTTTAACAGAATTTGATTTCAAACTCCTTACCACACATTTGGGCCCCTAGAATGCCAGGGCAGTATAACTACCCCACAAGTGACCCCATTTTGGAAAGAAGACACCCCAAGCTATTCCGTGAGGGGCATGGCGAGTTCCTAGAATTTTTTATTTTTTGTCACAAGTTAGTGGAAAATGATGATTTTTATTTTTTTTTTTTTTTTCATACAAAGTCTCATATTCCACTAACTTGTGACAAAAAATAAAAACTTCCATGAACTCACTATGCCCATCAGCGAATACCTTGGGGTCTCTTCTTTCCAAAATGGGGTCACTTGTGGGGTAGTTATACTGCCCTGGCATTCTAGGGGCCCAAATGTGTGGTAAGGAGTTTGAAATCAAATTCAGTAAAAAATGACGAGTGAAATCCGAAAGGTGCTCTTTGGAATATGGGCCCCTTTGCCCACCTAGGCTGCAAAAAAGTGTCACACATGTGGTATTGCCGTACTCAGGAGAAGTTGAGGAATGTGTTTTGGGGTGTCTTTTTACATATACCCATGCTGGGTGAGATAAATATCTTGGTCAAATGACAACTTTGTATAAAAAAAATGGGAAAAGTTGTCTTTTGCCAAGATATTTCTCTCACCCAGCATGGGTATATATAAAATGACACCCCAAAACACATTCCCCACCTTCTCCTGAGTACGGAGATACCAGATGTGTGACACTTTTTTGCAGCCTAGGTGGGCAAAGGGGCCCATATTCCAAAGAGCACCTTTTGGATTTCACAGGTCATTTTTTACTGAATTTGATTTCAAACTCCTTACCACACATTTGGGCCCCTAGAATGCCAGGGCAGTATAACTACCCCACAAGTGACCCCATTTTGGAAAGAAGAGACCCCAAGGTATTCGCTGATGGGCATAGTGAGTTCATGGAAATTTTTTTTTTTTGTCACAAGTTAGTGGAATAGGAGACTTTGTATAAAAAAAAAAAAAAAAAAAAAAATCATCATTTTCCACTAACTTGTGACAAAAAATAAAAAATTCTAGGAACTTGCCATGCCCCTCACGGAATACCTTGGGGTGTCTTCTTTCCAAAATGGGGTCACTTGTGGGGCAGTTATACTGCCCTGGCATTTTCCAGGGGCCCTAATGTCTGGTAAGTAGGTAAATGACCTGTGAAATCTGAAAGGTGCTCTTTGGAATGTGGGCCCCTTTGCCCAGCTAGGCTGCAAAAAAGTGTCACACATCTGGTATCTCCGTACTCAGGAGAAGGTAAGGAATGTGTTTCGGGGTGTCATTTTACATATACCCATGCTGGGTGAGAGAAATATCTTGGCAAAAGACAACTTTTCCCATTTTTTTTATACAAAGTTGGCATTTGACCAAGATATTTATCTCACCCAGCATGGGTATATGTAAAATGACACCCCAAAACATATTCCCCAACTTCTGCTGAATACGGAGATACCACATGTGTGACACTTTTTTGCAGCCTAGGTGGGCAAAGGGGCCCAAATTCCTTTTAGGAGGGCATTTTTAGACATTTGGATACCAGACTTCTTCTCACGCTTTGGGGCCCCTAAAATGCCAGGGCAGTATAAATACCCCACATGTGACCCCATTTTGGGAAGAAGACACCCCAAGGTATTCAATGAGGGGCATGGCGAGTTCATTGAAAAAAAAAAATTTTGGCACAAGTTAGCGGAAATTGATTTTTTGGATTTTGTTCTCACAAAGTCTCCCTTTCCGCTAACTTGGGACAAAAATTTCAATCTTTCATGGACTCAATATGCCCCTCAGCAAATACCTTGGGGTGTCTTCTTTCCAAAATGGTGTTATTTGTGGGGTGTTTGTACTGCCCTGGCATTTGAGGGTCTCCGCAATCATTACATGTATGCCCAGCATTAGGAGTTTCTGCTATTCTCCTTATATTGAGCATACGGGTAATGAGATTTTTTTTTTCCGTTCAGCCTCTGGGCTGAAAGAAAAAAATGAACGGCACAGATTTCTTCATTCGCATCGATCAATGTGGATGAAAAAATCTCTGCCAAAAAAAGAAAAAGGAGGGGAAAGGCGTCTGCCAGGACATAGGAGCTCCGCCCAACATCCATACCCACTTCAGCTCGTATGCCCTGGCAAACCAGATTTCTCCATTCACATCAATCGATGTGGATGAATAAATCATTGCCGGGATTTTTTTTTTTATATATACAAAGTGTTTGCCAAAGTATATGAACACCGCCACCTCCTCAGCTCATATGCCTCGGCAAACATATCTTTTACTGCAGAGGAGAAATCTCGTCTTGCAGCGCCGCATACACCGACTTGCGTGTAATCTGACAGCAGCACAATGCTTCTGTCCGAATGCACATCAGTGCTGCAGCTGGTCGATCGGTTGGTCCACCTGGAAGGTAAAAAAAACAAAACAAAAAAGAAAAAACCAGGCCGCAAAGCAATAACTTTATTAACTTTAGAACAGAACATATTAACTTTTTTAAACTTTTTTAACTTTTTTACTTACCGGTAATTTTTTTTTTGTTTAGTTTTTTTTACCTTTATAGAACAAACCTCTCCTTCCCCATGGGACAATGTGCAAAGCGCAAATCGCCCAAAGATGTGGCGAAGTACGTTATGCACTTTATCCCAGGTGAAAGGAGAGGTTTGCAGCAGCTGAGAGTAAAAGGGCCCTAATAGCCCTGTGTGCCTGTCCTGTGAGATGCAATCCCTATGCTAGGTGTACCTGTGTGTGGTACTTCCGGAAACACTCTCCATAGCATAGGGCAGGGTGGTCAGCACAGTCAGGACAGAAATAGCGGGTGTCACGCCTTATTCCACTCCTGCTACAGACACGACATCTTTTTCGGGGTGACGGTTGGGTTGAGGTACCAGGAACGACACTGGGGAAATGTCGCTCGTGTAGACGGCTAACTACACTGGGGGATGGGGCCACGGAACCTCCTGGGTAAAGGAGGTTCTCGATGATCTCTTCCTGGAATTTGAGGAAAGATCGTGTTCTCCCAGCCTTACTGTAGAGAACAAAACTATTGTACAGCGCCAATTGAATTAAATATACAGACACCTTCTTATACCAGCGTCTGGTTCTGCGGGAAACTAAATACGGAGACAACATCTGGTCATTGAAGTCCACCCCTCCCATGAGCGCATTATAGTCGTGGACACAGAGGGGCTTTTCAATGACACGGGTTGCTCGCTCAATTTGGATTGTCGTGTCTGCGTGAATGGAGGAGAGCATGTAAACGTCACGCTTGTCTCTCCATTTCACCGCGAGCAGTTCTTCGTTACACAAGGCAGCCCTCTGCCCCCTTGCAAGACGGGTGGTTACAAGCCGTTGGGGGAAGCCCACGCGACTAGTTCGCGCGGTGCCACAGGCGCAAATCCGTTCTAGAAACAAATGCCTAAAGAGGGCCACACTTGTGTAAAAATTGTCCACATAAAGATGGTACCCCTTGCCGAATAAGGGTGACACCAAGTCCCAGACTGTCTTCCCACTGCTCCCCAGGTAGTCAGGGCAACCGACCGGCTCCAGGGTCTGATCTTTTCCCTCATAGACACGAAATTTGTGGGTATAGCCTGTGGCCCTTTCACAGAGCTTATACAATTTGACCCCATACCGGGCACGCTTGCTTGGGATGTACTGTTTGAAGCCAAGGCGCCCGGTAAAATGTATTAGGGACTCGTCTACGCAGATGTTTTGCTCGGGGGTATACAAATCTGCAAATTTCTGGTTGAAATGGTCTATGAGGGGCCGAATTTTGTGGAGCCGGTCAAAAGCTGGGTGGCCTCTGGGACGGGAGGTGGTGTTGTCGCTAAAATGCAGGAAACGGAGGATGGCCTCAAATCGTGCCCTGGACATAGCAGCAGAGAACATGGGCATGTGATGAATCGGGTGCGTTGACCAATATGACCGCAATTCATGCTTTTTTGTCAGGCCCATGTTGAGGAGAAGGCCCAAAAAAATTTTAATTTCGGAAACTTGGACTGGTTTCCACCGGAAAGGCTGGGCATAAAAGCTTCCCGGGTTGGCGGATATAAATTGTGTGGCATACTGGTTGGTCTCTGCCACGACTAAGTCCAAGAGCTCCGCAGTCAAGAACAGCTCAAAAAATCCCAGGGCCGAACCGATTTGAGCCGTCTCAACCCGAACTCCAGACTGGGCGGTGAAAGGGGGAACTACAGGTGCGGCTGAAGTTGGTGACTGCCAATCAGGGTTTGCCAGCACCTCAGGGATTCTAGGGGCTCTACGGGCCTGTCTTTGCGGTGGCTGCGACGGGGTAACTAGTGCACGTGCCACCGTACCAGCTTCAACTGCCCTTCTGGTGCTCGCCACGTCACCATGTTGTACGGCAGTGCTGGTACTAGGTCCAGGGAGGGCTGCGCTGCTGGTGTATGCCTCACCACGTGATCCGGCAGCGACAGCCCCACTCTGCTGCTCTTGAAGCGGATCCTGCATAACCTGTGGTCTAGCGACATGGGGCCGGGTACGCCTGGTGCTGCCAGGGACCTCCACCTCCTCGTCCGAACTTTGGGTCAGAGAGCCACTGCTTTCCACAGGTTCATATTCTGACCCGCTAGATTCATCAGATGAGGGTTCCCACTCCTCATCCGACTGGGTCAGAATCCTGTAGGCCTCTTCAGAAGAATACCCCCTGTTTGACATTTTGGACTACTAAATTTAGGGGTATTCCCTGAGACTACCCAAGAAAAAAAGCAAACCTGTCTTACAAAGGGGAGGCTAGCGAAGTACCGGAGGCCGCTGCGGTTGATAAAAAATATCAAAACTGATTTTTTTATCGCCGCAGTGCGTGTAAAATGAATGTGCAGTGATCAAAAAATATATATTTTTTGTCACTGCGGTGGGGCGGGCGTGGGTGAACGCACGTGTGGGCGACCGATCAGGCCTGATCGGGCAAACACTGCGTTTTGGGTGGAGGGCGAACTAAAGTGACACTAATACTATTATAGATCTGACCGTGATCAGTTTTGATCACTTACAGATACTATAAAAGTACAAATGCTGATTAGCGATACGCTATTCAGCGAATAAAAGTGACTGCGGTGCGGTGGGGTGGGCGCTAACTGACGCTAACTACCTAACCAAGGGGCCTAAACTATCCCTAAAAACAGCCAATACTAGTGAAAAAAAAAAAGTGACAGTTTACACTGATCACTTTTTTTCCTTTCACTGGTGATTGACAGGGGCGATCAAAGGGGTGATCAAAGGGTTAATTGGGGTGCAGGGGGGTGATCAGGGGCTACAGTGAAGTGTTGGTGCTACTCACAGTTCAGTCTGCTCCTGTGCTGGATCCAACCGACGAAAAGGACCAGCACAGGAGCAGAGAAGCCATATAACAGATCATATTTACTAATATGATCTGTTATATGGCTTGTGATTGGATTTTTTAAAAATCGCCAGCCTGCCAGCCAATGATCGTTGCTGGCAGGCTGGTGACTAACTTGTTCTTTAACTTTTGCCGGCCCGCGATGCGCATGCGCGGGCCGGCTTGGAGCGAAATCTCGCGTCTCGCGAGATGACGCGTATATGCGTGACTGTGCGCAGCGCTGCCACCTCCGGAACGCGAATCTGCGTTAGGCGGTCCGGAGGTGGTTAAGGGGGTTTAAGCTATAGGGGCTGAGGTGGTTAAAAGGGCCGCAATCGCACAAAATTCCCATATCGTGCAGCCCTAATTGGAACATGTTTGCTATACACGCAGCAACACTGATTGACTGGACAAGCTTGCAAATCTTGCAAGACAGCATGCTGGCACATTTGAATGAAAAGTGGCACATATGGTGCTGTACAAGCAGTAACACAAGCTTAAAAATAAGTAAACATTTGCTATATAGACTGCCAAAAACAGTATACATAAATGAGTGGTCTGAAAAGTACATTTTTTGAAGAAAAATAGACTTACTTTGTGTCCTGCTTGAACTTCACTCTTGCTGCAATAAGGAAAACTCGCAGAATATAATTGAGATATTAGAAAAACCTTTCAAATTCAATTAGCAGGCTGGAGACTCTCTGAAACACAGTATGAACCTGTGGTCATAACAAAAATCCAACACCCACAAAGGGATGAATGATAGTCACCCTCTTATATACTTTCCTGCACAGCCAATCAGCAGTCTTCACATGACCCTTTGACCAATGAAGGTTCATGTTATTACATTAGGCCATAAGCTGCCAGCCAATCGGCTTTTCTACAGCTATAACTGCAGTTATGAGGTGATTTAAACATAGTGCAAAATGCACAGGTGTATTTTCCCGCCAAAATTAAAAGTCAAGCAAATCCATGCTCCTTTATGTGCTGATCTGGTAATGCTGGGTAAATAGAAGGTGCAGCTTCTCTGTCACATTGACAACCGCTGTTAATATGAGAATACATCCCCTGTGAAGATACGATGCCTCTTTTAAGTGTGACCGATGCCCCCATCCAAGTCTGCCAACTGTCCCCTATGTAGGTTTTAGCACAGATAAAATACACTGAGGCTACCGTGCAAATCTGCTGCCCTGCTTTGAATACATGATGCATCAGAGGCCTGCTTTAAGTGTCCGATGCCCCCATCCAAGTCTGCCCACTGTCCCCAATAAAAGATGCCACCTCCAAGTCTGCCAACTGTCCCCTATATAGGTTTACATGATGCATCGGAGGCCCCCTTTAAGTGTCCGATGCCCAATCCAAGTCTGCCCACTGTCCCCCAATAAAAGATGCCACCTCCAAGTCTGCCAACTGTCCCCTATATAGGTTTTAGCACAGATAAAATACATTGAGGCTACCGTGCAAATCTGCTGCCCTGCTTTGAATACATGATGCATCGGAGGCCTGCTTTAAGTGTCCGATGCCCAATCCAAGTCTGCCCACTGTCCCCCAATAAAAGATGCCACCTCCAAGTCTGCCAACTGTCCCCTATATAGGTTTTAGCACAGATAAAATACATTGAGGCTACCGTGCAAATCTGCTGCCCTGCTTTGAATACATGATGCATCGGAGGCCTGCTTTAAGTGTCCGATGCCCAATCCAAGTCTGCACACTGTCCCCCAATAAAAGATGCCACCTCCAAGTCTGCCAACTGTCCCCTATATAGGATTACATGATGCATCGGAGGCCCCCTTTAAGTGTCCGATGCCCAATCCAAGTCTGCCCACTGTCCACCAATAAAAGATGCCACCTCCGAATCTGCCAACTGTCCCCTATATAGGTTTTAGCACAGATAAAATACATTGAGGCTACCGTGCAAATCTGCTGCCCTGCTTTGAATATATGAAGAATCGGAGGCCTGCTTTAAGTGTCCGATGGCCAATCCAAGTCTGCCCACTGTCCTCCAATAAAAGATGCCACCTCCAAGTCTGCCAACTGTCCCCTATATAGGTTTCAGCACAGATAAAATACATTGAGGCTACCGTGCAAATCTGCTGCCCTGCTTTGAATATATGAAGAATCGGAGGCCTGCTTTAAGTGTCCGATGCCCAATCCAAGTCTGCCCACTGTCCTCCAATAAAAGATGCCACCTCCAAGTCTGCCAACTGTCCCCTATATAGGATTACATGATGCATCGGAGGCCCCCTTTAAGTGTCCGATGCCCAATCCAAGTCTGCCCACTGTCCACCAATAAAAGATGCCACCTCCGAATCTGCCAACTGTCCCCTATATAGGTTTTAGCACAGATAAAATACATTGAGGCTACCGTGCAAATCTGCTGCCCTGCTTTGAATATATGAAGAATCGGAGGCCTGCTTTAAGTGTCCGATGCCCAATCCAAGTCTGCCCACTGTCCTCCAATAAAAGATGCCACCTCCAAGTCTGCCAACTGTCCCCTATATAGGATTACATGATGCATCGGAGGCCCCCTTTAAGTGTCCGATGCCCAATCCAAGTCTGCCCACTGTCCACCAATAAAAGATGCCACCTCCGAATCTGCCAACTGTCCCCTATATAGGTTTTAGCACAGATAAAATACATTGAGGCTACCGTGCAAATCTGCTGCCCTGCTTTGAATATATGAAGAATTGGAGGCCTGCTTTAAGTGTCCGATGCCCAATCGAAGTCTGCACACTGTCCCCCAATAAAAGATGCCACCTCCAAGTCTGCCAACTGTCCCCTATATAGGTTTTAGCACAGATAAAATACATTGAGGCTACCGTGCAAATCTGCTGCCCTGCTTTGAATATATGATGCATCGGAGGCCTGCTTTAAGTGTCCGATGCCCAATCCAAGTCTGCCCACTGTCCCCCAATAAAAGATGCCACCTCCAAGTCTGCCAACTGTCCCCTATATAGGTTTCAGCACAGATAAAATACATTGAGGCTACCGTGCAAATCTGCTGCCCTGCTTTGAATATATGAAGAATCGGAGGCCTGCTTTAAGTGTCCGATGCCCAGTCCAAGTCTGCCCACTGTCCTCCAATAAAAGATGCCACCTCCAAGTCTGCCAACTGTCCCCTATATAGGATTACATGATGCATCGGAGGGCCCCTTTAAGTGTCCGATGCCCAATCCAAGTCTGCCCACTGTCCACCAATAAAAGATGCCACCTCCGAATCTGCCAACTGTCCCCTATATAGGTTTACATGATGCATCGGAGGCCCCCTTTAAGTGTCCGATGCCCAATCCAAGTCTGCCCACTGTCCCCCAATAAATGCGGTCACAGCCCTGCGCTGTGTAAATCTGCTGCCCCTGCACGTGCACACAGCCCTGCGCTGTGTAAATCTGCTGCCCCTGCGCGTGCACACAGCCCTGCGGTCACAGCCCTGCGCTGTGCAAATCTGCTGCCCGCGCGTTCACCGAAAGCAGCTGTTAAGATCAGCTACCCTGAGACAAGCCCTCCGTATAGCCAATAACATTGCCGGATTTAGAACATGCCTACCTAAGAAGCCGCACGTAGAGACAGGAAGTGACGCGGGCAGCAGATTTGTATGGGCAGCAGATTTGCACAGAACACCGGTGTTCTGTGCAAATCTGCTGCCCATACAAATCTGCTGCCCTCGTCACTTCCTGTCTGTACGTGCAGCCTCTTAGGTAGGTGTGTTCTAAATCCGGCAATGTTATTAGCTTTAAAGAGGGCTTGTCTCAGGGCAGCTGATCTTAACAGCTGCTTTCGGTGAACGCGCGGGCAGCAGATTTGCACAGCGCAGGGCTGTGACCGCAGGGCTGTGAACGCGCAGGGGCAGCAGATTCGCATGGTAAGCACAGTGTATGTTATTTGTGCTTAAACCTATATAGGGCACAGTTGGCAGACTCGGAGGGGGCATCTTTTATTGGGGGACAGTGGGCAGACTTGGATTGGGCATCGGACACTTAAAGGGGGCCTCCGATGCATCATGTAAACCTATATAGGGGACAGTTGGCAGATTCGGAGGTGGCATCTTTTATTGGTGGACAGTGGGCAGACTTGGATTGGGCATCGGACACTTAAAGGGGCCCTCCGATGCATCATGTAATCCTATATAGGGGACAGTTGGCAGACTTGGAGGTGGCATCTTTTATTGGAGGACAGTGGGCAGACTTGGACTGGGCATCGGACACTTAAAGCAGGCCTCCGATTCTTCATATATTCAAAGCAGGGCAGCAGATTTGCACGGTAGCCTCAATGTATTTTATCTGTGCTGAAACCTATATAGGGGACAGTTGGCAGACTTGGAGGTGGCATCTTTTATTGGGGGACAGTGGGCAGACTTGGATTGGGCATCGGACACTTAAAGCAGGCCTCCGATGCATCATATATTCAAAGCAGGGCAGCAGATTTGCACGGTAGCCTCAATGTATTTTATCTGTGCTAAAACCTATATAGGGGACAGTTGGCAGACTTGGAGGTGGCATCTTTTATTGGGGGACAGTGTGCAGACTTCGATTGGGCATCGGACACTTAAAGCAGGCCTCCAATTCTTCATATATTCAAAGCAGGGCAGCAGATTTGCACGGTAGCCTCAATGTATTTTATCTGTGCTAAAACCTATATAGGGGACAGTTGGCAGATTCGGAGGTGGCATCTTTTATTGGTGGACAGTGGGCAGACTTGGATTGGGCATCGGACACTTAAAGGGGGCCTCCGATGCATCATGTAATCCTATATAGGGGACAGTTGGCAGACTTGGAGGTGGCATCTTTTATTGGAGGACAGTGGGCAGACTTGGATTGGGCATCGGACACTTAAAGCAGGCCTCCGATTCTTCATATATTCAAAGCAGGGCAGCAGATTTGCACGGTAGCCTCAATGTATTTTATCTGTGCTAAAACCTATATAGGGGACAGTTGGCAGATTCGGAGGTGGCATCTTTTATTGGTGGACAGTGGGCAGACTTGGATTGGGCATCGGACACTTAAAGGGGGCCTCCGATGCATCATGTAATCCTATATAGGGGACAGTTGGCAGACTTGGAGGTGGCATCTTTTATTGGAGGACAGTGGGCAGACTTGGATTGGGCATCGGACACTTAAAGCAGGCCTCCGATTCTTCATATATTCAAAGCAGGGCAGCAGATTTGCACGGTAGCCTCAATGTATTTTATCTGTGCTGAAACCTATATAGGGGACAGTTGGCAGACTTGGAGGTGGCATCTTTTATTGGAGGACAGTGGGCAGACTTGGATTGGCCATCGGACACTTAAAGCAGGCCTCCGATTCTTCATATATTCAAAGCAGGGCAGCAGATTTGCACGGTAGCCTCAATGTATTTTATCTGTGCTAAAACCTATATAGGGGACAGTTGGCAGATTCGGAGGTGGCATCTTTTATTGGTGGACAGTGGGCAGACTTGGATTGGGCATCGGACACTTAAAGGGGCCTCCGATGCATCATGTAATCCTATATAGGGGACAGTTGGCAGACTTGGAGGTGGCATCTTTATTGGGGGACAGTGTGCAGACTTGGATTGGGCATCGGACACTTAAAGCAGGCCTCCGATGCATCATGTATTCAAAGCAGGGCAGCAGATTTGCACGGTAGCCTCAATGTATTTTATCTGTGCTAAAACCTATATAGGGGACAGTTGGCAGACTTGGAGGTGGCATCTTTTATTGGGGGACAGTGGGCAGACTTGGATTGGGCATCGGACACTTAAAGCAGGCCTCCGATGCATCATGTATTCAAAGCAGGGCAGCAGATTTGCACGGTAGCCTCAATGTATTTTATCTGTGCTAAAACCTATATAGGGGACAGTTGGCAGACTTGGAGGTGGCATCTTTTATTGGGGGACAGTGGGCAGACTTGGATTGGGCATCGGACACTTAAAGGGGGCCTCCGATGCATCATGTAAACCTATATAGGGGACAGTTGGCAGACTTGGAGGTGGCATCTTTTATTGGGGACAGTGGGCAGACTTGGATGGGGGCATCGGACACTTAAAGCAGGCCTCTGATGCATCATGTATTCAAAGCAGGGCAGCAGATTTGCACGGTAGCCTCAGTGTATTTTATCTGTGCTAAAACCTACATAGGGGACAGTTGGCAGACTTGGATGGGGGCATCGGTCACACTTAAAAGAGGCATCGTATCTTCACAGGGGATGTATTCTCATATTAACAGCGGTTGTCAATGTGACAGAGAAGCTGCACCTTCTATTTACCCAGCATTACCAGATCAGCACATAAAGGAGCATGGATTTGCTTGACTTTTAATTTTGGCGGGAAAATACACCTGTGCATTTTGCACTATGTTTAAATCACCTCATAACTGCAGTTATAGCTGTAGAAAAGCCGATTGGCTGGCAGCTTATGGCCTAATGTAATAACATGAACCTTCATTGGTCAAAGGGTCATGTGAAGACTGCTGATTGGCTGTGCAGGAAAGTATATAAGAGGGTGACTATCATTCATCCCTTTGTGGGTGTTGGATTTTTGTTATGACCACAGGTTCATACTGTGTTTCAGAGAGTCTCCAGCCTGCTAATTGAATTTGAAAGGTTTTTCTAATATCTCAATTATATTCTGCGAGTTTTCCTTATTGCAGCAAGAGTGAAGTTCAAGCAGGACACAAAGTAAGTCTATTTTTCTTCAAAAAATGTACTTTTCAGACCACTCATTTATGTATACTGTTTTTGGCAGTCTATATAGCAAATGTTTACTTATTTTTAAGCTTGTGTTACTGCTTGTACAGCACCATATGTGCCACTTTTCATTCAAATGTGCCAGCATGCTGTCTTGCAAGATTTGCAAGCTTGTCCAGTCAATCAGTGTTGCTGCGTGTATAGCAAACATGTTCCAATTAGGGCTGCACGATATGGGAATTTTGTGCGATTGCGGCCCTTTTAACCACCTCAGCCCCTATAGCTTAAACCCCCTTAACCACCTCCGGACCGCCTAACGCAGATTCGCGTTCCGGAGGTGGCAGCGCTGCGCACAGTCACGCATATACGCGTCATCTCGCGAGACGCGAGATTTCGCTCCAAGCCGGCCCGCGCATGCGCATCGCGGGCCGGCAAAAGTTAAAGAACAAGTTAGTCACCAGCCTGCCAGCAACGATCATTGGCTGGCAGGCTGGCGATTTTTAAAAAATCCAATCACAAGCCATATAACAGATCATATTAGTAAATATGATCTGTTATATGGCTTCTCTGCTCCTGTGCTGGTCCTTTTCGTCGGTTGGATCCAGCACAGGAGCAGACTGAACTGTGAGTAGCACCAACACTTCACTGTAGCCCCTGATCACCCCCCTGCACCCCAATTAACCCTTTGATCACCCCTTTGATCGCCCCCTGTCAATCACCAGTGAAAGGAAAAAAAGTGATCAGTGTAAACTGTCACTTTTTTTTTTTCACTAGTATTGGCTGTTTTTAGGGATAGTTTAGGCCCCTTGGTTAGGTAGTTAGCGTCAGTTAGCGCCCACCCCACCGCACCGCAGTCACTTTTATTCGCTGAATAGCGTATCGCTAATCAGCATTTGTACTTTTATAGTATCTGTAAGTGATCAAAACTGATCACGGTCAGATCTATAATAGTATTAGTGTCACTTTAGTTCGCCCTCCACCCAAAACGCAGTGTTTGCCCGATCAGGCCTGATCGGTCGCCCACACGTGCGTTCACCCACGCCCGCCCCACCGCAGTGACAAAAAATATATATTTTTTGATCACTGCACATTCATTTTACACGCACTGCGGCGATAAAAAAATCAGTTTTGATATTTTTTATCAACCGCAGCGGCCTCCGGTACTTCGCTAGCCTCCCCTTTGTAAGACAGGTTTGCTTTTTTTCTTGGGTAGTCTCAGGGAATACCCCTAAATTTAGTAGTCCAAAATGTCAAACAGGGGGTATTCTTCTGAAGAGGCCTACAGGATTCTGACCCAGTCGGATGAGGAGTGGGAACCCTCATCTGATGAATCTAGCGGGTCAGAATATGAACCTGTGGAAAGCAGTGGCTCTCTGACCCAAAGTTCGGACGAGGAGGTGGAGGTCCCTGGCAGCACCAGGCGTACCCGGCCCCATGTCGCTAGACCACAGGTTATGCAGGATCCGCTTCAAGAGCAGCAGAGTGGGGCTGTCGCTGCCGGATCACGTGGTGAGGCATACACCAGCAGCGCAGCCCTCCCTGGACCTAGTACCAGCACTGCCGTACAACATGGTGACGTGGCGAGCACCAGAAGGGCAGTTGAAGCTGGTACGGTGGCACGTGCACTAGTTACCCCGTCGCAGCCACCGCAAAGACAGGCCCGTAGAGCCCCTAGAATCCCTGAGGTGCTGGCAAACCCTGATTGGCAGTCACCAACTTCAGCCGCACCTGTAGTTCCCCCTTTCACCGCCCAGTCTGGAGTTCGGGTTGAGACGGCTCAAATCGGTTCGGCCCTGGGATTTTTTGAGCTGTTCTTGACTGCGGAGCTCTTGGACTTAGTCGTGGCAGAGACCAACCAGTATGCCACACAATTTATATCCGCCAACCCGGGAAGCTTTTATGCCCAGCCTTTCCGGTGGAAACCAGTCCAAGTTTCCGAAATTAAAATTTTTTTGGGCCTTCTCCTCAACATGGGCCTGACAAAAAAGCATGAATTGCGGTCATATTGGTCAACGCACCCGATTCATCACATGCCCATGTTCTCTGCTGCTATGTCCAGGGCACGATTTGAGGCCATCCTCCGTTTCCTGCATTTTAGCGACAACACCACCTCCCGTCCCAGAGGCCACCCAGCTTTTGACCGGCTCCACAAAATTCGGCCCCTCATAGACCATTTCAACCAGAAATTTGCAGATTTGTATACCCCCGAGCAAAACATCTGCGTAGACGAGTCCCTAATACATTTTACCGGGCGCCTTGGCTTCAAACAGTACATCCCAAGCAAGCGTGCCCGGTATGGGGTCAAATTGTATAAGCTCTGTGAAAGGGCCACAGGCTATACCCACAAATTTCGTGTCTATGAGGGAAAAGATCAGACCCTGGAGCCGGTCGGTTGCCCTGACTACCTGGGGAGCAGTGGGAAGACAGTCTGGGACTTGGTGTCACCCTTATTCGGCAAGGGGTACCATCTTTATGTGGACAATTTTTACACAAGTGTGGCCCTCTTTAGGCATTTGTTTCTAGAACGGATTTGCGCCTGTGGCACCGCGCGAACTAGTCGCGTGGGCTTCCCCCAACGGCTTGTAACCACCCGTCTTGCAAGGGGGCAGAGGGCTGCCTTGTGTAACGAAGAACTGCTCGCGGTGAAATGGAGAGACAAGCGTGACGTTTACATGCTCTCCTCCATTCACGCAGACACGACAATCCAAATTGAGCGAGCAACCCGTGTCATTGAAAAGCCCCTCTGTGTCCACGACTATAATGCGCTCATGGGAGGGGTGGACTTCAATGACCAGATGTTGTCTCCGTATTTAGTTTCCCGCAGAACCAGACGCTGGTATAAGAAGGTGTCTGTATATTTAATTCAATTGGCGCTGTACAATAGTTTTGTTCTCTACAGTAAGGCTGGGAGAACACGATCTTTCCTCAAATTCCAGGAAGAGATCATCGAGAACCTCCTTTACCCAGGAGGTTCCGTGGCCCCATCCCCCAGTGTAGTTAGCCGTCTACACGAGCGACATTTCCCCAGTGTCGTTCCTGGTACCTCAACCCAACCGTCACCCCGAAAAAGATGTCGTGTCTGTAGCAGGAGTGGAATAAGGCGTGACACCCGCTATTTCTGTCCTGACTGTGCTGACCACCCTGCCCTATGCTATGGAGAGTGTTTCCGGAAGTACCACACACAGGTACACCTAGCATAGGGATTGCATCTCACAGGACAGGCACACAGGGCTATTAGGGCCCTTTTACTCTCAGCTGCTGCAAACCTCTCCTTTCACCTGGGATAAAGTGCATAACGTACTTCGCCACATCTTTGGGCGATTTGCGCTTTGCACATTGTCCCATGGGGAAGGAGAGGTTTGTTCTATAAAGGTAAAAAAAACTAAACAAAAAAAAAATTACCGGTAAGTAAAAAAGTTAAAAAAGTTTAAAAAAGTTAATATGTTCTGTTCTAAAGTTAATAAAGTTATTGCTTTGCGGCCTGGTTTTTTCTTTTTTGTTTTGTTTTTTTTACCTTCCAGGTGGACCAACCGATCGACCAGCTGCAGCACTGATGTGCATTCGGACAGAAGCATTGTGCTGCTGTCAGATTACACGCAAGTCGGTGTATGCGGCGCTGCAAGACGAGATTTCTCCTCTGCAGTAAAAGATATGTTTGCCGAGGCATATGAGCTGAGGAGGTGGCGGTGTTCATATACTTTGGCAAACACTTTGTATATATAAAAAAAAAAATCCCGGCAATGATTTATTCATCCACATCGATTGATGTGAATGGAGAAATCTGGTTTGCCAGGGCATACGAGCTGAAGTGGGTATGGATGTTGGGCGGAGCTCCTATGTCCTGGCAGACGCCTTTCCCCTCCTTTTTCTTTTTTTGGCAGAGATTTTTTCATCCACATTGATCGATGCGAATGAAGAAATCTGTGCCGTTCATTTTTTTCTTTCAGCCCAGAGGCTGAACGGAAAAAAAAAATCTCATTACCCGTATGCTCAATATAAGGAGAATAGCAGAAACTCCTAATGCTGGGCATACATGTAATGATTGCGGAGACCCTCAAATGCCAGGGCAGTACAAACACCCCACAAATAACACCATTTTGGAAAGAAGACACCCCAAGGTATTTGCTGAGGGGCATATTGAGTCCATGAAAGATTGAAATTTTTGTCCCAAGTTAGCGGAAAGGGAGACTTTGTGAGAACAAAATCCAAAAAATCAATTTCCGCTAACTTGTGCCAAAATTTTTTTTTTTCAATGAACTCGCCATGCCCCTCATTGAATACCTTGGGGTGTCTTCTTCCCAAAATGGGGTCACATGTGGGGTATTTATACTGCCCTGGCATTTTAGGGGCCCCAAAGCGTGAGAAGAAGTCTGGTATCCAAATGTCTAAAAATGCCCTCCTAAAAGGAATTTGGGCCCCTTTGCCCACCTAGGCTGCAAAAAAGTGTCACACATGTGGTATCTCCGTATTCAGCAGAAGTTGGGGAATATGTTTTGGGGTGTCATTTTACATATACCCATGCTGGGTGAGATAAATATCTTGGTCAAATGCCAACTTTGTATAAAAAAAATGGGAAAAGTTGTCTTTTGCCAAGATATTTCTCTCACCCAGCATGGGTATATGTAAAATGACACCCCGAAACACATTCCTTACCTTCTCCTGAGTACGGAGATACCAGATGTGTGACACTTTTTTGCAGCCTAGCTGGGCAAAGGGGCCCACATTCCAAAGAGCACCTTTCAGATTTCACAGGTCATTTACCTACTTACCAGACATTAGGGCCCCTGGAAAATGCCAGGGCAGTATAACTGCCCCACAAGTGACCCCATTTTGGAAAGAAGACACCCCAAGGTATTCCGTGAGGGGCATGGCAAGTTCCTAAAATTTTTTTTTTTTTGTCACAAGTTAGTGGAAAATGATGATTTTTTTTTTTTTTTTTTTTTTCATACAAAGTCTCCTATTCCACTAACTTGTGACAAAAAAAAAAAATTTCCATGAACTCACTATGCCCATCAGCGATTACCTTGGGGTCTCTTCTTTCCAAAATGGGGTCACTTGTGGGGTAGTTATACTGCCCTGGCATTCTAGGGGCCCAAATGTGTGGTAAGGAGTTTGAAATCAAATTCAGTAAAAAATGACCTGTGAAATCCAAAAGGTGCTCTTTGGAATATGGGCCCCTTTGCCCACCTAGGCTGCAAAAAAGTGTCACACATCTGGTATCTCCGTACTCAGGAGAAGGTGGGGAATGTGTTTTGGGGTGTCATTTTATATATACCCATGCTGGGTGAGAGAAATATCTTGGCAAAAGACAACTTTTCCCATTTTTTTTATACAAAGTTGTCATTTGACCAAGATATTTATCTCACCCAGCATGGGTATATGTAAAAAGACACCCCAAAACACATTCCTCAACTTCTCCTGAGTACGGCAATACCACATGTGTGACACTTTTTTGCAGCCTAGGTGGGCAAAGGGGCCCATATTCCAAAGAGCACCTTTCGGATTTCACTCGTCATTTTTTACTGAATTTGATTTCAAACTCCTTACCACACATTTGGGCCCTAGAATGCCAGGGCAGTATAACTACCCCACAAGTGACCCCATTTTGGAAAGAAGAGACCCCAAGGTATTCGCTGATGGGCATAGTGAGTTCATGGAAGTTTTTATTTTTTGTCACAAGTTAGTGGAATATGAGACTTTGTATGAAAAAAAAAAAAAAAAAAAAAATCATCATTTTCCACTAACTTGTGACAAAAAATAAAAAATTCTAGGAACTCGCCATGCCCCTCACGGAATAGCTTGGGGTGTCTTCTTTCCAAAATGGGGTCACTTGTGGGGTAGTTATACTGCCCTGGCATTCTAGGGGCCCAAATGTGTGGTAAGGAGTTTGAAATCAAATTCTGTTAAAAATGACGAGTGAAATCCGAAAGGTGCTCTTTGGAATATGGGCCCCTTTGCCCACCTAGGCTGCAAAAAAGTGTCACACATCTGGTATCTCCGTACTCAGGAGAAGGTGGGGAATGTGTTTTGGGGTGTCATTTTACATATACCCATGCTGGGTGAGAGAAATATCTTGGCAAAAGACAACTTTTCCCATTTTTTTATACAAAGTTGTCATTTGACCAAGATATTTATCTCACCCAGCATGGGTATATGTAAAAAGACACCCCAAAACACATTCCTCAACTTCTCCTGAGTACGGGGATACCAGATGTGTGACACTTTTTTGCAGCCTAGGTGGGCAAAGGGGCCCATATTCCAAAGAGCACCTTTCGGATTTCACTCGTCATTTTTTACAGAATTTGATTTCAAACTCCTTACCACACATTTGGGCCCCTAGAATGCCAGGGCAGTATAACTACCCCACAAGTGACCCCATTTTGGAAAGAAGAGACCCCAAGGTATTCGCTGATGGGCATAGTGAGTTCATGGAAGTTTTTATTTTTTGTCACAAGTTAGTGGAATATGAGACTTTGTATGAAAAAAAAAAAAAAAAAAAAAAATCATCATTTTCCACTAACTTGTGACAAAAAATAAAAAATTCTAGGAACTCGCCATGCCCCTCACGGAATAGCTTGGGGTGTCTTCTTTCCAAAATGGGGTCACTTGTGGGGTAGTTATACTGCCCTGGCATTCTAGGGGCCCAAATGTGTGGTAAGGAGTTAGAAAACAAATTCTGTAAAAAATGATGAGTGAAATCCGAAAGGTGCTCTTTGGAATATGGGCCCCTTTGCCCACCTAGGCTGCAAAAAAGTGTCACACATCTGGTATCTCCGTACTCAGGAGAAGGTGGGGAATGTGTTTTGGGGTGTCATTTTATATATACCCATGCTGGGTGAGAGAAATATCTTGGCAAAAGACAACTTTTCCCATTTTTTTATACAAAGTTGTCATTTGACCAAGATATTTATCTCACCCAGCATGGGTATATGTAAAAAGACACCCCAAAACACATTCCTCAACTTCTCCTGAGTACGGGGATACCAGATGTGTGACACTTTTTTGCAGCCTAGGTGGGCAAAGGGGCCCATATTCCAAAGAGCACCTTTCGGATTTCACTCGTCATTTTTTACTGAATTTGATTTCAAACTCTTTACCACACATTTGGGCCCCTAGAATGCCAGGGCAGTATAACTACCCCACAAGTGACCCCATTTTGGAAAGAAGAGACCCCAAGGTATTCGCTGATGGGCATAGTGAGTTCATAGAACTTTTTATTTTTTGTCACAAGTTAGTGGAATATGAGACTTTGTAAGAAAAAAAAAAAAAAAAAAAAAAAATCATCATTTTCCGCTAACTTGTGACAAAAAATAAAAAGTTCTATGAACTCACTATGCCCATCAGCGAATACCTTAGGGTGTGTACTTTCAGAAATGGGGTCATTTGTGGGGTGTTTGTACTGTCTGGGCATTGTAGAACCTCAGGAAACATGACAGGTGCTCAGAAAGTCAGAGCTGCTTCAAAAAGCGGAAATTCACATTTTTGTACCATAGTTTGTAAACGCTATAACTTTTACCCAAACCATTTTTTTTTTACCCAAACATTTTTTTTTTTATCAAAGACATGTAGAACTATAAATTTAGAGCAAAATTTCTATATGGATGTCGTTTTTTTTGCAAAATTTTACAACTGAAAGTGAAAAATGTCATTTTTTTGCAAAAAAAATCGTTAAATTTCGATTAATAACAAAAAAAGTAAAAATGTCAGCAGCAATGAAATACCACCAAATGAAAGCTCTATCAGTGAGAAGAAAAGGAGGTAAAATTCATTTGGGTGGTAAGTTGCATGACCGAGCAATAAATGGTGAAAGTAGTGTAGGTCAGAAGTGTAAAAAGTGGCCTGGTCTTTTTACACTTCTGACCTACACTACTTTCACCATTTATTGCTCGGTCATGCAACTTACCACCCAAATGAATTTTACCTCCTTTTCTTCTCACTAATAGAGCTTTCATTTGGTGGTATTTCATTGCTGCTGACATTCTTACTTTTTTTGTTATTAATCAAAATTTAACGATTTCTTTGCAAAAAAAATGACATTTTTCACTTTCAGTTGTAAAATTTTGAAAAAAAACCGACATCCATATATAAATTTTTCTCTAAATGTATTGTTCTACATGTCTTTGATAAAAAAAAATGTTTGGGTAAAAAAAAAAAATGTAGTGGCAATTCTGGAGGAGTTGCTCAACCCCTAACACTGTAGCGTGTTTTACATTGGGGGAGCAGCCCCACCGCATGTGGACCGCAGCAAACTACTATCCCCAGCAAAAAATGCATACGGTGGAGGATGTCGGCGCGATGTGGCTTACAGTCTGGCTTTGTTCACATTGCACTAATTGTCCTGCTAGGCGTTTGCGTGGAAGCCTGGCTGTGAACTGGATTACATCACCTTCAGACCGTGTTCACACCATAGTTAGAGCAGTGGTAGGACCCTCTGCCATGCTGAGTGACCGTGACGTGGTGCATGAAGGGCTCCGATATATTCCTGACAGGAATATATTGGCGAAAGTCTCAGCTTTTAATATCTGCATTTATGACTAGCCAGTATAGTCAGTGGTATATCCGTTTGGTGCATTTTTTTTTCTGTGATTTATAAAAAAAAAATGGTTTGGCTAAAAGTTATGTGGGGTATCTGTGGAGGACGCTGTTATGTGGGTGTCTGTGGAGGACGCTGTTATGTGGGGTGTCTGTGGAGGACGCTGTTATGTGGGGTGTCTGTGGAGGACGCTGTTATGTGGGGGGTCTGTGGAGGACGCTGTTATGGGGTGGATCCGTGGAGGATGCTGTTATAGGGAATGTGTTCTGACACATAGGGCCATGAGGGGGGCAGCATAAGACATATAGCATCTTATGCTGGTCCCCCTCATGGCCCTATGTGTCCCCTCATGTGTCCTAAACTGCGCACATAACTGGCTTTGTGTAAAGTATTTTACTAGTGTGTGAAACAATCTCTCTCCTATTGATAACATGGCCGCCTCTGTACTCACTGTCACTATGAATGCACTGAAGCGAGCGGCAGCGAGCAGGAGCGTTACTAAGTGATGTCAGTCATGCGCCGGCCGGCCCGTTCGCTGCAGTGCATTGCATTCATAGTGACAGTGAGTACAGAGGTTGGCCATGTTATCAAAAGGATAGAGATTGTTTCACACACCTGTGAAAAAAAAAAAACCTTTTTGATCCATAAACAAATGACCTGATTATGAGTCCTGTATCCGGAGAGGAGTCAAGCGTAAAGGAGCCTAGCACCGCCCCGCGACCTCCGAATCTCCTCCTTGCTGGCTGACGTCACAGAGCTGTAGCGCCGAAATCTCGCGATGCGCGAGCTAGCGCATGCGTAGTTCGTTCCCTGTGCTGATGCCAGTACAGGGAATGAACATGATGCCGACACTGCGCATGCGCATTGCGAGATGCAGCAGGGATCCGTGTGTCAGTACAGCCGCAGATTGGTGGACCTCACACGCGGGGGGAAGGAACGACTACAGGACGATAACGCTCGTCCTTTATGCGCTAAAGTTTGTTTATCCTCCTAAACAAAGGATTGTATTGTACAATGTGTTAAAGGGTTTCTTGTTTGCGTACCGGTGTGGTGTGTGTGTGTGGTGTGTGTGTGTGTGTGTGTGTGTGTGTGTGTGTGTGTTTATATATATATATAGTAGAGACTCCTTCACTGCCGAATAATAATATTATGTAGTACATAAAAACATCTGTGACATGTGCCGTGTATCTTTAATCTTTATTCACAGGCTTGGTATCTTATTCAGTAATTTGCCATAGCAGTGTCCAGTTTGTTTAGATTCTGTGTTGGTGAGTATTCCCAATACAGTTAAGTAAATTTTTCAATCAACTAATAATATTGAATCGTTATAGGCTCCAAATGTAATTTGCTCAGAATTCCTTGATCCTTGTCAGGGGATTTTCATACGTCTAAACCGTGAGTTATTACAATACATTATTTTTTACATTGTTAGATTTTAAAATATTTTCTTTTTTTTCATAATAAAGGATTTGTCGTTGATTCATCTGTCTAAAAGTTTTTGATTTCATCATGAGCAGTGAGTATAAACCTATCTTACAACATTCACTCCAGGTTAAAGTATAGTTTGGTCAATTTCCTTGTTATAAGACAGTTTTAGTATAGTGAAAAGGATAGTTATATAGTACTTGGGGCTCTTTCACACTTGCGTTCTTTTATTCCGGCATAGAGTTTCCGTTGTTCGGGGGCTCTATGCCAGAAGAATCCTGATCAGTTTTATCCCAATGCATTCTGGAATGGAGAGAAATCCGTTCAGGATGCATCAGGATGTCTTCAGTTAGGACCGGAACGTTTTTTGGCCGGAGAAAATACCGCAGCATGCTGCGCTTTTTGCTCCGGCCAAAAATCATGAACACTTGCCGCAAGGCCTGATCCGGAATTAATGCCCATTGAAAGGCATTAATCCGGATCCGGCCTTAAGCTAAACGTCGTTTCGGCGCATTGCCGGATCCGACGTTTAGCTTTTTCTGAATGGTTACCAAGACGCTAAAGTCCTGGCAGCCATGGTAAAGTGTAGTGGAGCGGGGGAGCAGTATACTTACCATCCGTGCGGCTCCCCGGGCGCTCCAGAGTGACGTCAGGGCGGCCCCACGCTCATGAATGACGTGATCGCATGTACACGTCATCCATGCGCATGGGGGCGCTCTGACGTCATTCTGGAGCGCCCCGGGAGCCGCACGGACTGAAACTATACTGCTCCCACTACTAACTATGGCAAACCAGGACTTTAATAGCGTCCTGGGTGCCATAGTAAACACTGAACGCATTTATGAAGACGGCTCCGTCTTCAAATGCTTTCAGTTCACTTGCGTTTTTCAGGATCCGGCGTGTAATTCCGGCAAATAGAGTACACGCCGGATCCGGACAACGGCAAGTGGTGAAAGAGCCTTACCGATGTAAAAAGGTGATGGATTGCAGGAAGAGTTATTATGTTTTTTTATGTCTTCTGACCAAAGGACAATGAGCATTGTGTTTTCTTTTTAAAGATATGGAGAAAATCTACAAGGAGTCTTCAATTTCATCAGCTTTGGAGAGTACCCGTCTGGAGTCTAAGAAGATACAGAGGCAGGCACTACGACGTACCGCATCAAAATTGCCTTAAAGGGTTAGTATTACAAAGGACACTCCTTCTGATTATCTGTGCACATACAATTTTTCACTAAATAAAGCTCTAATATTTAAATTTTTCTTGTAAGATGGAGAGTTGTTCTTAGAAAACCGAAGATTTGTGAAAAACGAGGAAGAGGCCTGTAGAATCTTCGTGGAATTTCACGCGTCGCCCATTGGAGGACATTCCGGGATCAACCGAACACGATCGGCCATCGGATCGCGATTCTTCTGGCATGGAATGCATGTTGATATTACTAGATGGGTAAGAAACCATTCTAATCCGTATTTGGTATTAGGAGGAAAGGTGTACACCAATAACATGCCATTTTCATTAGATCCAGGAATGCCCTCAATGCCAGAAGTCTGGAAAACCAATCGCTGCTCCACAGCCGTTACAGTGTATAAAGGTAAATATCTTGTCTAAAATTAAATATACCCTTGGTGTTACAAAATGTAAGTCCAAAAATTATAAATAACAGATTCTATTCCCAATAGGTATCTGCTGTCTGGGAGCTTGTCGGGATCGACCTAACTGGTCCTCTTCCTAAGACGGTTGATGGCTTCCAATACATCTTGACGGCTACGGATTATTTCTCCAAATGGGTGGAGGCATTCCCATTGAGAACAAAGACTGCTGCGGAGGTCGGACGCCATATCTGCTCCATGGTATATCGACATGGTTGTCCCAAGAGAATCCTTTCGGACCAGGGTAGAGAGTTTGTGAACCAAGTATGTGTATTTCCCCTGTGCTCTTGTATGTTAAATCGGTTAGTTAACATGTAAGCTGTTTGCTATGATAATGGCACTGTAAAAAATTTTTTTTTATTTTTTGTTAAAGCTGAACAGCCAACTGTGTTCCATTTTGGGTATCGAAAGAAGTGTGACAGCGGCGTACCACCCACAGACGAACGGATTGGATGAAAAGACCAATCATAATATCAAAAGGCAAGTGTTCAAAATAAGTAGTATGCTCTCGGTCAATCACATATTAAGAACATAATTGCTCTTAAAATATAAAAAATAAATTTAATAGATCCATTCTGGCACATTTGAAATAGTTCATTTTATTATTTCCTTTTCCTAAACCTAGGCCATCTCTTACTGTTTTAATGCCCCAACTCCTTCAAAATTAATTTTGAACTATTTAAAAGTTAGAAAGAATCACTTATTTTTTTTCAAAGAAGCATTGTATTTTCACTATAAGAATTTATTTTATTTTTTTTAAATCACCGTCCAACACAATTTCATATGTCCTATTGTACCAGATGCTTGGCAAATTATTGTATAGTAATCTGATATTATCTGGCAATCGTTCGTTAATTACAATATCAAAGGTAATGTTTTTTGTTATGCCATTCTTTTTAGAGCCCTGACGAAGCTGGTAAATGAGAAGCAGAACAACTGGGACGTGTTTTTGGACGCTACCTTATTCTCCATCAGATCGAAGGTCCAAACCACCACCAAGTACTCGCCATTTCGTTTGATGTACGGGAGAGAGGCTGTATTCCCCTCCGAGGTTCCAGTTGAACTTCCGGTGAATTTTTTTTTTTTTTTTTTTTTTTTTTTATGGTGAATTTGTAAAGTAACTTTAATATTATATACATATGGACAAAGTTTTATATAGACAATGTAATTTAAAATAAATTTTTGCCTTTTATTTTGTATATTCTACACAGCTTTCGAGCATCATTCTTCCGGATGAGAAAACGTACACTGCCTTCGTTGAGGAAAAGACATCATCGATGGAGAAGATCAAGGAAAGCACCAAGGAACACATTGATAAAGCCCAGGAAATACAGAAGACGAAGCATGCCAAGAAAGTGCTGAAGAAATACAAAGATGTGGTGTATAGTATCGGCAATGAGGTCCTCCTATATAATATGAGAAAGAGTGGTAGGAAAGGTGGACAGATGGAGCCTGATTTCTCTGGTCCTTATGTTATCAAGGAGCTGTGCGGCAAGGTGGTGAAACTTGCGAATTCCAATGGCGTTACGTTAAAGAAGAAGATCAACGTTGACCACATAAAGCCATTCAGAAGAAGTGAGAGGATCACAGTCAAGAAGTCGGAAAAAGATGTGACCATGGCTCAGGAAGACAGCACCCACCTGTCCCCAGGACCACAACGGACCTCTGTCATCAACTGGATAGGAACAGACAAGGAAAGCACTTTACAGGTATGTCAACATTGAGTTGAAATTGGTACAGACAAATAAGTTCATAGTTACATATGTATCTATAATACATCTGATTTTCATAGATATTTTATGTGTACAATTGAAAAGGGGATTAAGAATAAAGGTACTTTACACATTATGTATTAATGTCATAAGTGTAGGCGAAATCTTACTTAACCAATACAGGAGTGAAGGTAACCAGTGAGTGGAACAGGGAACAAGGGATACAACAGGTCACGTATTCACGAGATCAGAGACACAATAATAATCGGCCGGAACATGTCATTTAAAGTAACGAGTTGGGAGTGTCTGACATGTACTGGTACCATCCACAGTAAATTACGTGGCAATTGTAATATTCTACTATGTGCAATTGAAATTATAATATGTTAACAGTAAGCAATGAATATTGATTTTGACATTTATTTTAAAGCCCTCAGTATCAATCAATGTGGAACCCAGCATAGAAGAACGAGGTAGCATATACTGGTTGTAAAAAAGTTTGTTTGACCACGTTGGTCTTCTGTTTGGCCGTGCCCTGTTGGTTTGGCCTTTAACTCTTTAGCTATTTCTGCCCTTTAATATTTAGGCTTTCAGTATTTGCCACCGTTTGGCATTACATTAAATAAAATCAGTATGAATTTGAACAATACATGTTCTGGTTTTTTTATTTGACCCAATACTGGTTGAGTTTTTCACCCTTTGCATAACAGCAGCACTACAAAAGTTTTTATTTACAGTGATTAAGTAAAATTCATGGTAGGTGGTTAATATTTGTAGGACTGAACTCAAAATTTTAGATTTCTTAACCTTAAGTAAATTTTAGGATTGGGCAGACTCAACCAGTATTAGGTATTGGTCCCAGATTGCTATTACCGACCAGGAGTTTCAAATTATTTTTTTTTTTCTATTTTAGTTCATATGCTGTGGAAAGCTGAAGACGACGGCTCTGTGCAAGCAGTTGTTGGACCATACAAGCTGTATAGTTCATCCTTTTGTACACTACATGGCAATAACTGGCTGGTGGACGAGGTAAAAAAAATACATAATATTGACAAGTATGATTAACTGATGTGTATATGTGTAATCGATTTTATATTGTATGATGCAGGTTATTGACGCCTATATCCATCATCTGATAGCGAAGCATGAGGCAAGTGTTACGTACATTACTTCATTTTTTATGTCCTTTGCTTTAGTTAGATTACTTGCTAACTTTTATTGCATTTCAATAGGAACCTGTGCGCCAGTTTGATGCTGTTTTGTCCTCGGTGTTGTTTTACGGAAAAATAGAAACACTTGGAAAGGTTGGTTACTGTTTAAATTTGTATTTATAATATATAATTCTATAATAAAAATCCTTTTTTTTAAAATTAAGTTTATGATTTATACATACATTTGATAAGGCAATGTTTCCTAACCTTCTTTCAGGTCAAGTTTCCAGATGAAGATATATGGATATGCCCTATTAATGTTGGAGCCCACTGGATTTTGATGGTATATATTGGTCAAATCATTGTTTATGTTCTACTTATTTAATCATGTATTAAAGTTTAATGTAATTACGGTGTATATTTCAATATGTAGAAGTACAATCTCAATGCTACCATGTATAAATTTTATTTATACTCTATTACAGCTACAAGTAGGTATAACTTTCATTGTCTTAAATAAAGCCATTATCCACATTGTTCTTAGTCTATAAAATATCATTGAACGAATTTCGTTAAATGTTTTCCATGGATGCCCTAATAATGTGTATTTGGGTTGTTATTGAATTCAGTGCTTTAATTGTTTTTTTTTTTATTTAAATAGATATGTTTGTAATATCTTCACTCTACTTAGCTCTTATTATTTTTATTAGGTGGTGATCATGTCCGAGAAAGTGCTTGTGGTGATGGATCCCCAGGGTAACGAAACCTGCTATCTTGACAAAATTCAGAAGAACTGGAAGTACGGTTGTTTCCATTAAGACTTAACGCTGTCCAAGAGACTAGGCAAAACATGTATGTTGTAGTATACATTTAAAGCCATTATCAAAAAAAATGTTTTATGCTTGATTGACAGTCTATTCTTGAGCAAGTACAAGCCAGAAGAACAAGCCGCAGAGTGGAAGACCTGGATCCAGTATCACAACAACCAGCAAGATTCGAGTAGCTGTGGCGTTTTAGTTCTGCTGGTAAATTTATTTATAACCAACTTAAATTCTATGCAAAGAATCATGTCACTGTCGTTCAAAATCAGAAATGTTTTTAAAAAATTTTATTTTTATTTTTTTGAAGTTCGCCAAGGAATTCCTACAAACAAGGACCATCTGGGAAGTCAAGACCACGGAGGAACATATAAGGGATGCAAGAATGGAAATAGCATGTGCCCTACTACAGTACAAAGGTCCGGTATATCTAACTATCTCCAAATGGTTAATCTAGATAATTACATTCATACAAAATGTGCACATATAATAACATCCAACTGTAAATTTATTCTTAAAATAATCCACAAGACATACAGACATAATAACATCTAGGTATGACCCTTTACTTGTTCTCATAAATATATATAGCAATAAACTCCTTCCCTTGAAATATCTGATCAATCTAATAATTACAGTTAATTGAGGTTTGTCATTTTCTCATTTGGAAAAATTTTCTCTCTAACATTATCTTTTAGCATGCTGATTGCACAACTGCTGTGTCCTGCGACGGAGGAGGAAGACTAATGAAGAGCTCCAGATCATTTTCTAAAAACAAATCGGTAGAGTTTAGACTACCTTACGTGCACTTTCAGTCTTCAACAGGTAACTATTCAAGCTAACAATCTTACCTTTTTCTTTGTTGGATCGACTGAGGCTAACGCTGTGTCCTGCGACTGAGGAGGAAGACTAAGGAAGAGCTCCATGTAAGATACTTGTCTAAGAACAAAGCGGTAGAGTTTAGACTACCTTACGTGCACTTTCAGTCTTCAACGGGTAACTATTCAAGCTAACAATCTTACCTTTTTCTTTGTTGGATCGACTGAGGCTAACGCTGTGTCCTGCGACGGAGGAGGAGGAAGACTAAGGAAGAGCTCCATGTAAGATACTTGTCTAAGAACAAAACGGTAGAGTTTAGACTACCTTACGTGCACTTTCAGTCTTCAACAGGTAACTATTCAAGCTAACAATCTTACCTTTTTCTTTGTTGGATCGACTGAGGCTAACGCTGTGTCCTGCGACGGAGGAGGAAGACTAAGGAAGAGCTCCATGTAAGATACTTTCACTTGGATTCCCATTTAGCAAACAAAAATTTAATTTTTTTTTAAATTTTGTGATACTATAGTAATTGTCAATGTCTCTCTAATATTGTTGTAGGTTTGTAAACTAACCTCAAATTTTTTACATTTTTGCTCAACAGAGACAACCAGTGTCCTCCAGGTGACTACTTTGAAGAAGGGATACATCTTAAATGGTCATATATAAAAAGATTAATACTATACCCTAGTTATCACAATATACTAATCTAATAATAAGTATATAGCCTACCACATGTCATACACTGTAGTATGTAGCCCAGCACATGTCATACACTCAGGGCCATCTTTAATATTGATTGGACCCTGGGCAAGAATTTACTTGGGCCCCCTGGATCCCGCCTTTCCACACCCTAGCATGCAATCATGCCCTCCACGTTGTGCAACACTGCACTAGGAAGCACCTATAGTGACCATCTGATGAGTGGCCACTAGAGGTGTTCCATGACCGGGCTGAAAGAAGCGTATTTTAAACATCCGCTTGTAGGATGATGCCACACAGACTGTTGTTGGATGCAAACGGGAAATGTTTGACACCTGTTGTACAATTGTGAACACAGTCCATCGAATTTGAGAATCTGCTTTTTAGAACAGTTGGAAAACAGGACTCCCCATTGTGTTGAACGGTTGCCGAGTAACCTTTTCCTTGTTTTTGTTTCTATATGAGTTATAGTTAAAAACTGTAAAAAAATAATTTGGTACTATTATTTTTTTTATATAATTTAATCTACTAATCTAATTTTTAAACAAATATGGACATATCAAATTGTGCCAGCCAAGCTGTCATTATTTGGTGTCATCTGAATACAACAGAACTGTTAATATCTTAACGTATTAACAGTATACAAATCACCTGATTGCTAACAGTATTTTAAAGGAAAAGAATAAATGAAACAAATTTTTTTTAACCCCCCCCCCCCAGAGCACAACAACACATGGTGAAAGGGTGTATTTTTAGCTAATACTTATGACATTGTGATGTATTGTACGTGTCCTGTTGAAAACAATATTATTTATGATTTAAATATTAATCAATACAATATCTATTAATAAAATACAGTTGTGGAATAAGATGACTCCTGTTTTTATTTAAGTAATCTTCAAAGTTGCGGTCAGCCAAGCAGGCACAGGCAGTAGCCTGTGAATGTGAACCACCCCCTCCCCCCCTTTGCGATCCCACTATGTCCAAATTAGTAGCGATTGTGTCAATCGGGTGATGCTGGCCGTAGTGACCCTGAGAATATAAGCTGGTCACCACTCCTTGTGCTGTTCTGCTTTTGGCCACTGCTCCCTCTTTGTCTTTTGCTACGCTGTAAGCGGTGTGTAGGAGATACAGTCACGGTGTAAGCAGTGTGTAGGAGATACAGTCACGGTGTAAGCAGTGTGTAGGAGATACAGTCACGGTGTAAGCAGTGTGTAGGAGATACGGTCGTTTAATTCTCCATCGTCACAGTATTTAGTTACCTCATCAGTATTACAGTCACTCACATTGGTTGAATTGGCACATGGACACACATGTGAGCAGTAACGCCACGTCAAGGCTCCAACCCTTGTTACTGACCAGTCACACACACCATGCTTTTCATTCATACCATTTGGTATTCCAGATGTTTTGGACTACACCTCTCATTATGATTTGCCAGCATGATGGGAGATGTAATTCACAGCATGTGGACGGCCTATGGTTGCCGACCTCTGACCTCGCGGTGATCACCGTACACAATGCTGAAGTAGCGGTGCAAACAGGAGCAGCTTGTCACCTGTCAGATGCCCCTTCACTGCTCCAGCCGGGGGCGCGGGCCTCAAACATGGGCTTCTTCAATCCACTTCAGGTACTTCGTGTTCCATAGGAGAACATGCTGGTCAGAGTTGGGACACACAAAAAAAAACAGGTTAGAGTAAATGGCAGAACAGACGCAGTGCAGCAGACGGTCCACATATACAGCAGACAGACACACGGATTGTGGGAGACACAGAGACGGAGATGACAGAATCCAGTGAGCGACGGATTTGGTGGCAGATGTGTCCCTCTGGCTGGGGGGCAGCTTCTCATCCTTCTCCAATGAGTGACGAGATGGCTGCAGTTTCGTAGCAAAAAGCATGCCATGGCAGAGGAGATCTAGGAAAAAAATATTTTTTGGTGAAACTAGGGTTGTACACATCTTACACACAGGCCACACGTGCTGCACAGCTCCCCCAAATATAATACACTGCCCCCAAACATCTAACGCACAGGCGACCCCAATATACTTCACAGACCACCCCAATATATAGCACAGACAACCCCCAATATACTGCGTAGACCCCCAGAAAATATACTGTGCAGACATATACTGCGCAGACACCCCCCAATATATTGCTACCGTGCAAATCTGCTGCCCTGCTTTGAATATATGAAGAATTGGAGGCCTGCTTTAAGTGTCCGATGCCCAATCCAAGTCTGCCCACTGTCCCCCAATAAAAGATGCCACCTCCAAGTCTGCCAACTGTCCCCTATATAGGTTTTAGCACAGATAAAATACATTGAGGCTACCGTGCAAATCTGCTGCCCTGCTTTGAATACATGATGCATCGGAGGCCTGCTTTAAGTGTCCGATGCCCAATCCAAGTCTGCCCACTGTCCCCCAATAAAAGATGCCACCTCCGAGTCTGCCAACTGTCCCCTATATAGGTTTCAGCACAGATAAAATACATTGAGGCTACCGTGCAAATCTGCTGCCCTGCTTTGAATATATGAAGAATCGGAGGCCTGCTTTAAGTGTCCGATGCCCAATCCAAGTCTGCACACTGTCCCCCAATAAAAGATGCCACCTCCAAGTCTGCCAACTGTCCCCTATATAGGATTACATGATGCATCGGAGGCCCCCTTTAAGTGTCCGATGCCCAATCCAAGTCTGCCCACTGTCCACCAATAAAAGATGCCACCTCCGAATCTGCCAACTGTCCCCTATATAGGTTTTAGCACAGATAAAATACATTGAGGCTACCGTGCAAATCTGCTGCCCTGCTTTGAATATATGAAGAATTGGAGGCCTGCTTTAAGTGTCCGATGCCCAATCCAAGTCTGCACACTGTCCCCAATAAAAAGATGCCACCTCCAAGTCTGCCAACTGTCCCCTATATAGGTTTTAGCACAGATAAAATACATTGAGGCTACCGTGCAAATCTGCTGCCCTGCTTTGAATATATGATGCATCGGAGGCCTGCTTTAAGTGTCCGATGCCCAATCCAAGTCTGCCCACTGTCCCCCAATAAAAGATGCCACCTCCAAGTCTGCCAACTGTCCCCTATATAGGTTTCAGCACAGATAAAATACATTGAGGCTACCGTGCAAATCTGCTGCCCTGCTTTGAATATATGAAGAATCGGAGGCCTGCTTTAAGTGTCCGATGCCCAATCCAAGTCTGCACACTGTCCCCCAATAAAAGATGCCACCTCCAAGTCTGCCAACTGTCCCCTATATAGGTTTCAGCACAGATAAAATACATTGAGGCTACCGTGCAAATCTGCTGCCCTGCTTTGAATAATGAAGAATCGGAGGCCTGCTTTAAGTGTCCGATGCCCAGTCCAAGTCTGCCCACTGTCCTCCAATAAAAGATGCCACCTCCAAGTCTGCCAACTGTCCCCTATATAGGATTACATGATGCATCGGAGGCCCCCTTTAAGTGTCCGATGCCCAGTCCAAGTCTGCCCACTGTCCACCAATAAAAGATGCCACCTCCGAATCTGCCA